>NC_092710.1:81181220-81183720 GCF_047496885.1 Scyliorhinus torazame | reverse complement strand
GTGTGTGTGTGAGAGAATGTGTGTGTGTGAGAGAATGTGTGTGTGTGAGAGAATGTGTGTGTGTGAGAGAATGTGTGTGTGAGAGAGATAGTGTGTCTGTGTGAGTGTGTGAGAGAGTGATTGTGTGTGTGAGACAGATAGTGTGAGTGAGAGAGATAGTGTGTGAGAGAGAGAATGTGTGTGTGAGATTGATTGTGTGTCTGTGTGAGTGTGTGAGAGAGTGATTGTGTGTGTGAGAGATTGTGTGTGTGAGAGAGATTGTGTGTGTATGAGAGAATGTGTGTGTGACAGAACGTGTGTGTGTGAGAGAATTTGTGTGTGAGAGAATGTGTGTGTGAGAGAGAATGTGTGTGTGAGAGAGATAGTGTGTCTGTGTGAGTGTGTGAGAGAGTGATTGTGTGTGTGAGACAGATAGTGTGAGTGAGAGAGATAGTGTGTGAGAGAGAGAATGTGTGTGTGAGATTGATTGTGTGTCTGTGTGAGTGTGTGAGAGAGTGATTGTGTGTGTGTGAGAGAGATTGTGTGTGTGAGAGAGATTGTGTGTGTGAGAGAGATTGTGTGTGTGAGAGAGATTGTGTGTGTGAGAGAGATTGTGTGTGTGAGAGAGATTGTGTGTGTGAGAGAGATTGTGTGTGTGAGAGAGACAGTGTGTGTGAGAGAGACAGTGTGTGTGAGAGAGACAGTGTGTGTGAGAGAGACAGTGTGTGTGAGAGAGACAGTGTGTGTGAGAGAGAGTGTGTGTGAGAGAGACAGTGTGTGTGAGAGAGACAGTGTGTGTGAGAGAGACAGTGTGTGTGAGAGAGACAGTGTGTGTGAGAGAGAAAGTCTGAGAGAGAGAATGTGTGTGTGAGAGAGAATGTGTGTGTGAGAGAGAATGTGTGTGTGAGAGAGAATGTGTGTGTGAGAGAGAATGTGTGTGTGAGAGAGAATGTGTGTGAGAGAGAATGTGTGTGAGAGAGAGATTGTGTGTCTGTGTGCGTGTGTGAGAGAGAGTGTGTGTATGTGAGAGAGAATGTGTGTGTGTGAGAGAGAATGTGTGTGTGTGAGAGATAGTGTGTATGTGAGAGAGATAGTGCGTGTGAGAGAGAGTGCGTGTGTGAGAGAGAGTGTGTGTGAGAGAGAGTGTGTGTGAGAGAGAGTGTGTGTGAGAGAGAGTGTGTGTGAGAGAGAGTGTGTGTGAGAGAGAGTGTGTGTGAGAGAGTGCGTGTGTGAGAGAGAGTGCGTGTGTGAGAGAGAGTGTGTGTGTGAGAGAGAGTGTGTGTGTGAGAGATAGTGTGTATGTGAGAGAGATAGTGTGTGTGAGAGAGAGTGCCTGTGTGAGAGAGAGTGTGTGAGAGAGAGTGCGTGTGTGAGAGAGAATGTGTGTATGTGAGAGAGAGTGTGTGTATGTGAGAGAGATAGTGTGTGTGAGAGAGAGTGCGTGTGTGAGAGAGAGTGTGTGTGAGAGAGAATGTGTGTGTGAGAGAGAGCGTGTGAGAGGGAGTGCGTGTGTGAGAGAGAGTGCGTGTGAGAGAGAATGTGTGTGTGAGAGAGAGCGTGTGAGAGAGAGTGCGTGTGTGAGAGAGAGTGCGTGTGTGAGAGAGAGTGCGTGTGTGAGAGAGAGTGTGGGTGAGAGAGAATGTGTGTGTGAGAGAGAGCGTGTGAGAGAGAGAGCGTGTGAGAGAGAGTGCGTGTGTGAGAGAGAATGTGTGTGTGAGAGAGAATGTGTGTGTGAGAGAGAGTGCGTGTGTGAGAGAGAGTGCGTGTGTGAGAGAGAGTGTGTGTGAGAGAGAATGTGTGTGTGAGAGAGAGCGTGTGAGAGAGAGTGCGTGTGTGAGAGAGAGTGCGTGTGTGAGAGAGAGTGTGGGTGAGAGAGAATGTGTGTGTGAGAGAGAGCGTGTGAGAGAGAGAGCGTGTGAGAGAGAGTGCGTGTGTGAGAGAGAGTGCGTGTGTGAGAGAGAGTGTGTGGGAGAGAATGTGTGTGTGAGAGAGAGTGCGTGTGTGAGAGAGAGTGCGTGTGTGAGAGAGAGTGCGTGTGTGAGAGAGAGTGCGTGTGAGAGAGAGTGCGTGTGTGAGAGAGAGTGCGTGTGTGAGAGAGTGCGTGTGAGAGAGAGTGCGTGTGTGAGAGAGAGTGCGTGTGTGAGAGAGAGTGCGTGTGTGAGAGAGAGTGCGTGTGTGAGAGAGAGTGCGTGTGTGAGAGAGAGTGCGTGTGTGAGAGAGAGTGCGTGTGTGAGAGAGAGTGCGTGTGAGAGAGAGTGCGTGTGTGAGAGAGAGTGCGTGTGTGAGAGAGAGTGCATGTGTGAGAGAGAGTGCCTGTGTGAGAGAGAGTGTGTGTGTGAGAGAGAGTGTGTGTGTGAGAGATAGTGTGTATGTGAGAGAGATAGTGTGTGTGAGAGAGAGTGCCTGTGTGAGAGAGAGTGTGTGTGTGAGAGAGAGTGTGTGTATGTGAGAGATATAGTGTGTGTGAGAGAGAGTGCGTGTGTGAGAGAGAGTGCGTGTGTGAGAGAGAGTGCGTGTGTGA
>NC_092710.1:81176220-81178720 GCF_047496885.1 Scyliorhinus torazame | reverse complement strand
GCGAGAGAGTGTGCGCGCGAGAGAGTGTGCGCGCGAGAGAGTGTGCGCGCGTGAGAGTGTGTGCGCGTGAGAGAATCTGTGCGCGAGAGAGTGTGTGCGCGAGAGAGTGTGTGCGCAATAGAGTGTGTGCGAGAGAGAGAGTGTGTGCGAGAGAGAGTGTGTGCGTGAGAGAATGTGTGCGCGAGAGAGTGTGTGCGCAATAGAGTGTGTGCGAGAGAGAGAGTGTGTGCGAGAGAGAGAGTGTGTGCGAGAGAGAGAGTGTGTGCGCGAGAGAGTGTGCATGCGAGAGAGAGTGTATGCGCAATAGAGTGTGTGCGCGAGAGAGAGAGTGTGCGCGCATTAGAGTGTGTGCGCGCAATAGAGTGTGTGCGCGAGAGAGAGAGTGTGTGCGAGAGAGTGTGTGCGCGAGAGAGAGTGTGTGCGCAATAGAGTGTGTGCGCGAGAGAGAGTGTGTGCGCAATAGAGTGTGTGCGCGAGAGAGAGTGTGTGCGCGAGAGAGAGTGTGTGCGCGCGAGAGAGAGTGTGCGCGCGAGAGAGAGTGTGTGCGCAATAGAGTGTGTGCGCAAGAGAGAGAGTGTGCGCGAGAGAGAGTGTGCGTGCGAGAGAGAGTGTGCGTGCGAGAGAGTGTGTGCGTGACAGAGAGTGTGTGCGTGACAGAGAGTGTGTGCGCAATAGAGTGTGTGCGCAATAGAGTGTGTGCGCGAGAGAGTGTGTGCGCGAGAGAGTGTGCGCGAGAGAGAGAGTGCGCGAGAGAGAGTGTGCGCGAGAGAGAGTGTGTGTGCGAGAGAGTGTGTGTGCGAGAGAGAGTGTGTGCGCGAGAGAGAGTGTGTGCGCGAGAGAGAGTGTGTGCGCAATAGAGAGTGTGTGCGCAAGAGAGAGTGTGTGCGCAATAGAGAGTGTGTGCATGAGAGAGAGTGCGCGCGAGAGAGAGTGTGCGCGCGAGAGAGAGTGTGCGCGCGAGAGAGTGTGTGCGCGCGACAGAGAGTGTGTGCGCAATACAGTGTGTGCGCGAGAGTGTGTGTGCAAGAGAGAGAGTGTGTGCGAGAGAGAGAGTGTGTGCGAGAGAGAGAGTGTGTGCGCAATAGAGTGTGTGCGCAAGAGAGAGAGTGTGCGTGCGAGAGAGAGTGTGCGTGCGAGAGAGTGTGTGCGTGACAGAGAGTGTGTGCGCAATAGAGTGTGTGCGCAATAGAGTGTGTGCGCGAGAGAGTGTGTGCGCGAGAGAGTGTGCGCGAGAGAGAGAGTGCGCGAGAGAGAGTGTGTGCGAGAGAGAGTGTGTGTGCAAGAGAGTGTGTGTGCGAGAGAGAGTGTGTGCGCGAGAGAGAGTGTGTGCGCGAGAGAGAGTGTATGCGCAATAGAGTGTGTGCGCGAGAGAGAGAGTGTGCGCGCATTAGAGTGTGTGCGCGCAATAGAGTGTGTGCGCGAGAGAGAGAGTGTGTGCGAGAGAGTGTGTGCGCGAGAGAGAGTGTGTGCGCAATAGAGTGTGTGCGCGAGAGAGAGTGTGTGCGCAATAGAGTGTGTGCGCGAGAGAGAGTGTGTGCGCGAGAGAGAGTGTGTGCGCGCGAGAGAGAGTGTGCGCGCGAGAGAGAGTGTGTGCGCAATAGAGTGTGTGCGCAAGAGAGAGAGTGTGCGCGAGAGAGAGTGTGCGTGCGAGAGAGAGTGTGCGTGCGAGAGAGTGTGTGCGTGACAGAGAGTGTGTGCGTGACAGAGAGTGTGTGCGCAATAGAGTGTGTGCGCAATAGAGTGTGTGCGCGAGAGAGTGTGTGCGCGAGAGAGTGTGCGCGAGAGAGAGAGTGCGCGAGAGAGAGTGTGCGCGAGAGAGAGTGTGTGTGCGAGAGAGTGTGTGTGCGAGAGAGAGTGTGTGTGCGAGAGAGAGTGTGTGCGCGAGAGAGAGTGTGTGCGCGAGAGAGAGTGTGTGCGCAATAGAGAGTGTGTGCGCAAGAGAGAGTGTGTGCGCAATAGAGAGTGTGTGCATGAGAGAGAGTGTGCATGAGAGAGAGTGCGCGCGAGAGAGAGTGTGCGCGCGAGAGAGAGTGTGCGCGCGAGAGAGTGTGTGCGCGCGACAGAGAGTGTGTGCGCAATACAGTGTGTGCGCGAGAGTGTGTGTGCAAGAGAGAGAGTGTGTGCGAGAGAGAGAGTGTGTGCGAGAGAGAGAGTGTGTGCGCAATAGAGTGTGTGCGCAAGAGAGAGAGTGTGCGCGAGAGAGAGTGTGCGTGCGAGAGAGAGTGTGCGTGCGAGAGAGTGTGTGCGTGACAGAGAGTGTGTGCGTGACAGAGAGTGTGTGCGCAATAGAGTGTGTGCGCAATAGAGTGTGTGCGCGAGAGAGTGTGTGCGCGAGAGAGTGTGCGCGAGAGAGAGAGTGCGCGAGAGAGAGTGTGTGCGAGAGAGAGTGTGTGTGCGAGAGAGTGTGTGTGCGAGAGAGAGTGTGTGCGCGAGAGAGAGTGTGTGCGCGAGAGAGAGTGTGTGCGCAATAGAGAGTGTGTGCGCAAGAGAGAGTGTGTGT
>NC_092710.1:80603783-80838620 GCF_047496885.1 Scyliorhinus torazame | reverse complement strand
GGGGTTTGGGGGGGAGAGCGGGGGGTTGGGGGGGAGAGCGGGGGGGGTGGGGGGAGAGCGGGGGGGTGGGGGGGAGAGCGGGGGGTGGGGGGAGAGCGGGGGGAGAGCGGGTGGGTGGGGGGAGAGCGGGGGGAGAGCGGGCGGGTGGGGGGAGAGCGGGGGGGGCAGGGGGGTGGGGGAGAGCGGGGGGGCAGGGGGGTGGGGGGAGAGCGGGGGGGCAGGGGGGTGGGGTGAGAGCCGGAGGAGTGGGGGAGAGCGGGCGGGTGGGGGGAGAGCGGGGGGGTGGGGGGGAGAGCGGGGGGGTGGGGGGAGAGCGGGGGGGGTGGGGGGAGAGCGGGGGGGTGGGGGAGAGCGGGGGGGTGGGGGGAGAGCGGGGGGGTGGGGGGAAAGCGGGGGGGTGGGGGGAGAGCGGGGGGGTTGGGGGAGAGCGGGGGGGGGTGGGGGGGGGGGTGGGGGGGGAGAGCGGGGGGGGCGGGGGGGAGAGGCGGGGGGGGCGGGGGGGGAGAGCGGGGGGGGGCGGGGGAAGAGCGGGGGGGTGGGGGGGAGAGCGGGGGTGGGGGGAGAGCGGGGGGGTGGGGGGAGAGCGGGGGGGATTGGGGAAGAGCGGGGGAGTGGGGGAGAGCGGGGGGGGTGGGGGGAGAGCGGGGGTTTGGGGGGAGAGCGGGGGTTTGGGGGGAGAGCGGGGGGGTTGGGGGGAGAGCGGGGGGTGGGGGGAGAGCGGGGGGGGTGGGGGGAGAGCGGGGGGGTGGGGGGGAGAGCGGGGGGAGAGCGGGTGGGTGGGGGGAGAGCGGGGGGGCAGGGGGGTGGGGGAGAGCGGGGGGGCAGGGGGGTGGGGGAGAGCGGGGGGCAGGGGGGTGGGGGGAGAGCGGGGGGGCAGGAGGGTGGGGTGAGAGCCGGAGGAGTGGGGGAGAGCCGGGGGGGGGGGGGGGGGGAGAGCCGGGGGGGGGGGGGGGGAGGAGAGCCGGGGGTGGGGGGATTACGGAGGGGTGGGGGGAGAACGGAGGGGTGGGGGAAGCGGGGGGAGAGCGGGGGGGCGGTGGGGGAGAGCGGGGGGGTGGTGGGGGGGAGAGCGGGGGGGGTGGTGGGGGGGAGAGCGGGGGGTGGTGGGGGGAGAGCGGGGGGTGGTGGGGGGAGAGCGGGGGGGTGGGGGGAGAGCGGGGGGGTGGGGGAGAGCGGGTGGGGGTGGGGGGAGAGCGGGGGGGATGGGGGAGAGCGGGGGTGGTGGGGGGAGAGCGGGGGCGTAAGGGGGAGAGCGGGGGGTAGCGGGGTCGGGGGAGTGGGGGAGAGCGGGGTAAGTGGGGGAGAGCGGGGGAGGTGGGGGGAGAGCGGGGGAGGTGGGGGGGAGAGCGGGGGGGGTGGGGGGGAGAGCGGGGGAGAGAAGGGGGCGTGGGGGGAAAGCGGGGGGTGGTGAGGTGGAGCAGGGGTTGGGGAGGAAGAGCGGGGGCTGGGGGGTGGAGAGCAGGGGGTGGGAGAGCCGGGGGGCTTGGGGGAGAGCCGAGGGGGGGGGTGGGGGGAGAGCCGGGGGGGGGGGGGTGAGAGCCGGGGGGGGTGGGGGGAGAGCCGGGGGGGTGGGGGGGAGAGCCGGGGGGGTGGGGTGAGAGCCGGGGGGGTGGGGTGAGAGCCGGGGGGGGAGAGCGGGGGAGGTGGGGGGAGAGCGGGGGAGGTGGGGGAGAGCGGGGGACGGCGGGGGGGAATGCGGGGGGTGGGGTGGAGAGCGGGGGATGGGGGGGAGAGCGGGGGAGAGCAGAGGGGGTGGGGGGAGAGCAGCGGGGGTGGGGGGAGAGCAGGGGGGGTGGGGGGAGAGCAGGGGGGAGGGGGAGGAGAGCAGGGGTGGTGGGGGGAGGGGTGGGAGGGAGAGTGGTGGGGGAGCGGGGGGTGGGGGGAGCGCGGGGGTGGGGGGGAGAGCGGGGGGAGAGCAGGGGGCGTGGGGGGAGAGAAGGGGGCTGGGGTGAGAGCAGGGGGGGTGGGGGGAGAGCAGGGGGTGGGGAGAGCGGGGGCATTGGGGAGAGCAGGGTGGGTGGGGGGCGAGCAGGGCGGGTGGGAGGAGAGCAGGGCGTGGAGGGAGAGCGGGGCGAGGGGGGAGAGCGTGGGGGCGTGGGGGGAGAACGGGGGCATGGGGGAGAGCAGGGGGGGTGGGGGGAGAGCAGGGGGTGGGGGAGAGCGGGGGGGGCAGGGGGGTGGGGGGAGAGCGGGGGGGCAGGGGGGGTGGGGGGAGAGCGGGGGGGCAGGGGGGTGGGGTGAGAGCCGGAGGGGTGGGGGAGAGCCGGGGGGTGGGGGGGAGAGCCGGGTGGGGTGGGGGAGAGCGGGGGGGGGGTGGGGGAGAGCGGGGGGGGTGGGGGAGAGCGGGGGGGTGGTGGGGGAGAGCGGGGGGGTGGTGGGGGGAGAGCGGGGGATGGTGGGGGAGAGCGGGGGAGAGCAGAGGGGGTGGGGGGAGAGCAGGGGGGGTGGGGGGAGAGCAGGGGGGTGGGGGAGAGCGGGGGGGCAGGGGGGTGGGGGGAGAGCGGGGGGGCAGGGGGGTGGGGGGAGAGCGGGGGGGCAGGGGGGTGGGGTGAGAGCCGGAGGGGTGGGGGAGAGCCGGGGGGTGGGGGGAGAGCCGGGTGGGGTGGGGGGAGAGCGGGGGGGGGGGGGGAAGAGCGGGGGGGGGTGGGGGGAGAGCGGGGGGGTGGTGGGGGAGAGCGGGGGGGGTGGTGGGGGGAGAGCGGGGGATGGTGGGGGGAGAGCGGGGGGGTGGGGGGAGAGCGGGGGGGGGTGGGGGGAGAGCGGGGGGGTGGGGGAGAGCGGGGGGTGGTGGGGGGAGAGCGGGGGGGGGTGGGGGGAGAGCGGGGGGGGTGGGGGGAGAGCGGGGGCGTAAGGGGGAGAGCGGGGGTAGCGGGTCGGTGGAGTGGGGGAGAGCGGGGTAAGTGGGGGGGAGAGCGGGGAGGTGGGGGGGGAAAGCGGGGGTGGTGGGTTGAGCAGGGGTTGGGGAGGAAGAGCGGGGGCTGGGGGGGTGGAGAGCAGGGGTGGGAGAGCCGGGGGGCTTGGGGGAGAGCCGAGGGGGGGGTGGGGGGAGAGCCGGGGGCTGGGGTGAGAGCCGGGGGGGTGGGGTGAGAGCCGGGGGGGTGGGGTGAGTGCCGGGGGGGTGGGGTGAGAGCCGGGGGGTGGGGTGAGAGCCGGGGGGGGGGGGGGGGGAGAGCCGAGGGGGTGGGGCGAGAGCCGGGGGGGGTGGGGTGAGAGCCGGGGGGGTGGGGTGAGAGCCGGGGGGGGGGGGGAGAGCCGAGGGGGTGGGGCGAGAGCCGGGGGGTCGTGGGGGGAGAGCGGGGGAGGTGGAGCAGGGGTTGGGGAGGAAGAGCGGGGGCTGGGGGGTGGAGAGCAGGGGGTGGGAGAGCCGGGGGGCTTGGGGGAGAGCCGAGGGGGGGGGGTGGGGGGAGAGCCGGGGGGGGGGGGGGGTGAGAGCCGGGGGGGTGGGGGGAGAGCCGGGGGGGTGGGGGGAGAGCCGGGGGGGTGGGGTGAGAGCCGGGGGGGTGGGGTGAGAGCCGGGGGGGGGGGGAGAGCCGAGGGGGTGGGGGCGAGAGCCGGGGGTCGTGGGGGGGAGAGCGGGGAGGTGGGGGGAGAGCGGGGGGGAGAGCGGGGGAGGTGGGGGGAGAGCGGGGGAGGTGGGGGAGAGCGGGGGACGGCGGGGGGGAATGCGGGGGGTGGGGTGGAGAGCGGGGGATGGGGGGGGAGAGCGGGGGAGAGCAGAGGGGGTGGGGGGGAGAGCAGCGGGGGGTGGGGGGAGAGCAGGGGGGGTGGGGGGAGAGCAGGGGGGAGGGGGGAGAGCAGGGGTGGTGGGGGGAGGGGTGGGAGGGAGAGTGGTGGGGGAGCGGGGGGTGGGGGGGAGCGCGGGGGTGGGGGGGAGAGCGGGGGAGAGCAGGGGGCGTGGGGGGAGAGAAGGGGGCTGGGGTGAGAGCAGGGGGGGTGGGGGGAGAGCAGGGGGTGGGGAGAGCGGGGGCATTGGGGAGAGCAGGGTGGGTGGGGGGGCGAGTAGGGCGGGTGGGAGGAGAGCAGGGCGTGGAGGGAGAGCGGGGCGAGGGGGGAGAGCGTGGGGGCGTGGGGGGAGAACGGGGGGCATGGGGGAGAGCAGGGGGGGTGGGGGGAGAGCAGGGGGGTGGGGAGAGCGGGGGGGCAGGGGGGTGGGGGGAGAGCGGGGGGGCAGGGGGGTGGGGGGAGAGCGGGGGGGCAGGGGGGTGGGGTGAGAGCCGGAGGGGTGGGGGAGAGCCGGGGGGTGGGGGGAGAGCCGGGTGGGGTGGGGGAGAGCGGGGGGGGGGTGGGGGGAGAGCGGGGGGGGTGGGGGAGAGCGGGGGGGGTGGTGGGGGAGAGCGGGGGGGGTGGTGGGGGGGAGAGCGGGGGATGGTGGGGGAGAGCGGGGGAGAGCAGAGGGGGTGGGGGGAGAGCAGGGGGGGGTGGGGGGAGAGCAGGGGGGTGGGGGAGAGCGGGGGGGCAGGGGGGTGGGGGGGAGAGCGGGGGGGCAGGGGGGTGGGGGGAGAGCGGGGGGGCAGGGGGGTGGGGTGAGAGCCGGAGGGGTGGGGGAGAGCCGGGGGGGTGGGGGGAGAGCCGGGTGGGGTGGGGGAGAGCGGGGGGGGGGGGGGGGGGGAGAGCGGGGGGGGTGGGGGAGAGCGGGGGGGTGGTGGGGGAGAGCGGGGGGGGTGGTGGGGGGAGAGCGGGGGATGGTGGGGGGAGAGCGGGGGGGGTGGGGGGAGAGCGGGGGGGGGTGGGGGGAGAGCGGGGGGGGTGGGGGGAGAGCGGGGGGTGGTGGGGGGAGAGCGGGGGGGGGGTGGGGGGAGAGCGGGGGGGGTGGGGGGAGAGCGGGGGCGTAAGGGGAGAGCGGGGGTAGCGGGTCGGTGGAGTGGGGGAGAGCGGGGTAAGTGGGGGGAGGAGCGGGGAGGTGGGGGGGGAAAGCGGGGGTGGTGGGTTGAGCAGGGGTTGGGGAGGAAGAGCGGGGGGCTGGGGGGGTGGAGAGCAGGGGTGGGAGAGCCGGGGGGCTTGGGGGAGAGCCGAGGGGGGGGTGGGGGGAGAGCCGGGGGCTGGGGTGAGAGCCGGGGGGGGTGGGGTGAGAGCCGGGGGGGTGGGGTGAGTGCCGGGGGGGTGGGGTGAGAGCCGGGGGGTGGGGTGAGAGCCGGGGGGGGGGGGGGGGAGAGCCGAGGGGGTGGGGCGAGAGCCGGGGGGGGTGGGGTGAGAGCCGGGGGGGTGGGGTGAGTGCCGGGGGGGTGGGGTGAGAGCCGGGGGGGGGGGGGGTGAGAGCCGGGGGGGTGGGGTGAGTGCCTGGGGGGTGGTGGGGAGAGCCGGGGGGGGGGTGGTGGGAGAGCCGGGAGTGGTGGTGGGAGAGCCGGGAGTGGTGGTGGGAGAGCCGGGGGGGTGGGGCGAGAGCCGGGGATCGTGGGGGGAGGGTGGGGGAGAGCGGGGGAGGTGGGGGGAGAGCGGGGGAGGTGGGGGGGAGAGCGGGGAGGTGGGGGGAGAGCGGGGGAGGTGGGGGGAAAGCGGGGGACGGCGGGGGGGAGGGGAGAGCGGGGGGTGGGGGGGAGAGCGGGTGAGAGCAGAGGGGGTGGGGAGAGAGCAGGGGGGGTGGGGGGAGAGCAGGGGGTGGGGGGAGAGCCGGGGGGGTGGGGGGAGAGCCGGGGGGGTGGGGGGAGAGCCGGGGGGTGGGGGGAGAGCCGGGGGGGGTGGGGGGAGAGCCGGGGGGGGTGGGGGGAGAGCCGGGGGGGTGGGGGGAGAGCCGGGGGGGTGGGGGGAGAGCCGGGGGGGTGGGGGGAGAGCCGGGGAGAGCAGGGGGGTGGGGGAGAGCAGGGGGAGGTGGGGGAGAGCGGGGGGTGGGGGGGAGAGCGGGGGGTGGGGGGGGGAGAGAGCGGGGGAGAGCGGGGGGTGGGGGGAGAGCAGGGGGGGTGGGGGGAGAGCAGGGGGGGTGGGGGGAGAGCAGGGGGTGGGGGAGAGCAGGGGGGTGGGGGAGAGCAGGGAGGTGGGGGGAGAGCAGGGGGTGGGGGAGAGCAGGGGGGGTGGGGGGAGAGCAGGGGGGTGGGGGGAGAGCAGGGGTGGTGGGGGAGGGGTGGGGAGGGAGAGTGGGGGGGGAGAGCGGGGGGGAGCGCGGGGGTGGGGGGAGAGCGGGGAGAGCAGGGGGGGTGGGGGGAGAGCAGGGGGGTGGGGGGAGAGCAGGGGGGTGGGGGAGAGCAGGGGGGGTGGGGGTAGAGCGGGGGGGTGGGGGGACTGCAGGGGGGGTGGGGGGACTGCAGGGGGGGTGGGGGTAGAGCAGGGGGTGGGGGGAGAGCAGGGGGGGTGGGGGGGGAGAGCGGGGGCGTGGGGGGAGAGCGGGGGCGTGGGGGAGAGCAGGGGGGGTGGGGGGGCGAGCAGGGCAGGTGGGGGGGAGAGCAGGGCGTGGGGGGGAGAGCAGGGGGGGTGGGGGGAGAGCAGGGAGGTGGGGAGGTGGGGGGGTGGGGGACAGCGGTGGGGGGTGGGGACAGCGGTGGGGGTGGGGGACAGCGGTGGGGGGGGTGGGGGAGAGCGGGGGTGGGGGGGGAGAGCGGGGGAGGTGGGGGGAGAGCGGGTGAGTGGGGGGAGAGCCGGGGGTGGGGGGAGAACGGAGGTGTGGGGGAAGCGGGGGGGGGGGGGTGGTGGGGGGAGAGCGGGGGGGTGGTGGGGGGAGAGCGGGGGGCTGGGGGAGAGCGGGGGCATGGGGGGGAGAGCGGGGCGAGGGGGGGAGAGCGGGGGGGTGGGGGGAGAGAAGGGGGCGTGGGGGGAGAGCAGGGCGTGGGGGGAGAGCGCGGGGGTGGTGGGGGGAGAGCAGGGAGGTGGGGGGGTGGGGGACAGCGGTGGGGGGTGGGGGACAGCGGTGGGGGGTGGGGGACAGCGGTGGGGGAGAGCGGGGGTGGGGGGGAGAGCGGGGAGGTGGGGGGGAGAGCGGGTGAGTGGGGGGAGAGCCGGGGGGGTGGGGGGAGAACGGAGGTGTGGGGGAAGCGGGGGGGAGAGCGGGGGGGGGGGGGGTGGGGGGAGAGCGGGGGGGGTGGTGGGGGGAGAGCGGGGGGGTGGGGGACAGCGGGGGCATGGGGAGAGCAGGGGGGTGGGGGGCGAGCAGGCGTGTGGGGAGAGCGGGGCGAGGGGGCAGAGCGCGGGGTGGTGGGGGAGAGCAGGGAGGTGGGGAGGTGGGGGGTTGGGGGACAGCGGTGGGGGGTGGGGGACAGCGGTGGGGGTGGGGGGGAGAGTGGGGGGGCGAGCACGGGGGCAGAGCGGGGGAGGTGGGGGGAGAGCGGGGGAGGTGGGGGAGAGCGGGGGTGGGGGGGAGAGCGGGGGAGGTGGGGGAGAGCAGGGGTGGTGGGGGAGGGGTGGGGAGGGAGAGTGGGGGGGGGAGAGCGGGGGGGGAGCGCGGGGGGTGGGGGGGGAGAGCGGGGAGAGCAGGGGGGGTGGGGGGAGAGCGGGGGGGTGGGGGAGAGCAGGGGGTGTGGGGGGAGAGCGGGGGGGGTGGGGGGAGTGCAGGGTGGGTGGGGGGGAGAGCGGGAGCGTGGGGGGGGGGTGGTGGGGGGAGAGCAGGGGGGTTGGGGGGGAGAGCAGGGAGGGTGGGGGGAGAGGCGGGCGTGGGGGGAGAGCGCGGGGGTGGTGGGGGAGAGCAGGGAGGTGGGGGGGTGGGGGACAGTGGTGGGGGGTGGGGACAGCGGTGGGGGGGTGGGGGAGAGCGGGGGTGGGGGGGAGAGCGGGGGTGGGGGGGGAGAGCGGGGGAGGTGGGGGGAGAGCGGGGGGGGTGGGGGAGAGCGGGGGCATGGGGGAGAGCAGGGGGGGTGGGGGGCGAGCAGGGCGTGGGGGGAGAGCGGGGCGAGGGGGGAGAGCGCGGGGGGTGGTGGGGGAGAGCAGGGAGGTGGGGAGGTGGGGGGGTGGGGGACAGCGGTGGGGGGTGGGGGACAGCGGTGGGGGGTGGGGGACAGCGGTGGGGGTGTGGGGGTGGGGGGGGAGAGCGGGGGGGCGAGCACGGGGGGAGAGCGGGCGAGAGCGGGGAGGTGGGGGGAGAGCGGGGGAGGTGGGGGGAGAGCGGGGGTGGGGGGGAGAGCGGGGGAGGTGGGGGAGAGCAGGGGTGGTGGGGGAGGGGTGGGGAGGGAGAGTGGGGGGGAGAGAGCGGGGGGGGAGCGCGGGGGGGGGGGGGAGAGCGGGGAGAGCAGGGGGGGTGGGGGGAGAGCGGGGGGGTGGGGGAGAGCAGGGGGGGTGGGGGGGAGAGCGGGGGGGTGGGGGGAGTGCAGGGTGGGTGGGGGGAGAGCGGGAGCGTGGGGGGGGTGGTGGGGGGAGAGCAGGGGGGGTTGGGGGGAGAGCAGGGAGGGTGGGGGGAGAGCAGGGCGTGGGGGGAGAGCGCGGGGGTGGTGGGGGAGAGCAGGGAGGTGGGGGGGTGGGGGACAGTGGTGGGGGGTGGGGGACAGCGGTGGGGGGGTGGGGGGAGAGCGGGGGTGGGGGGGGAGAGCGGGGGTGGGGGGGGAGAGCGGGGGGGTGGGGGAGAGCGGGGGCATAGGGGAGAGCAGGGGGGGTGGGGGGCGAGCAGGGCGTGGGGGGAGAGCGGGGCGAGGGGGGAGAGCGCGGGGGTGGTGGGGGAGAGCAGGGAGGTGGGGAGGTGGGGGGGTGGGGGACAGCGGTGGGGGGTGGGGGACAGCGGTGGGGGGTGGGGGACAGCGGTGGGGGGTGGGGGACAGCGGTGGGGGTGTGGGGGTGGGGGGGGAGAGGCGGGGGGGCGAGCACGGGGGGAGAGCGGGGCGAGAGCGGGGGAGGTGGGGGGGAGAGCGGGGGAGGTGGGGGGAGAGCGGGGGGGGTGGGGTTAGAGCCGGGGGGGTGGGGCGAGAGCCGGGGGGGGGGTGGGGGGAGAGCGGGGGAGGTGGGGGGAGAGCGGGGGAGGTGGGGGGAGAGCGGGGGGGGTGGGGGGAGAGCCGGGGGGGTGGAGTGGGGGGAGAGCCGGGGGAGGGTGGCGGGAGAGCCGGGGGGTGGGGGAGAGCAGGGGGGGTGAGCAGGGGGGGTGGGGGGAGAGCGGGGGAAGTGGGGGAGAGCGGGGGGTGGGGGGGAGAGCGGGGGGTGGGGGGGAGAGCGGGGGAGAGCAGGGGGAGTGGGGGGAGAGCAGGGGGGTGGGGGAGAGCAGGGGGTGGGGGGGAGAGCCGGGGGGTGGGGGGAGAGCCGGGGGTGGGGGGAGAGCCGGGGGGTGGGGGGAGAGCCGGGGGTGGGGGGAGAGCCGGGGGTGGGGGGGGAGCCGGGGGTGGGGGGAGAGCCGGGGGTGGGGGGAGAGCCAGGGGGGTGGGGGGAGAGCCGGGGGGGTGGGGGGAGAGCCGGGGGGGTGGGGGGAGAGCCGGGGGGGTGGGGGGGGAGCCGGGGGGGTGGGGGGAGAGCGGGGGAGGTGGGGGGAGAGCGGGGGGGTGGGGGAGAGCGGGGGCATGGGGGAGAGCAGGGGGGGTGGGGGGCGAGCAGGGCGTGGGGGGAGAGCGGTGCGAGGGGGGAGAGCGCGGGGGTGGTGGGGGAGAGCAGGGAGGTGGGGAGGTGGGGGGGTGGGGGACAGCGGTGGGGATGGGGGACAGCGGTGGGGGGTGGGGGACAGCGGTGGGGGTGTGGGGGTGGGGGGGAGAGCGGGGGGGGCGAGCACGGGGGGAGAGCGGGCGAGAGCGGGGGAGGTGGGGGGAGAGCGGGGGAGGTGGGGGGAGAGCGGGGGGGGTGGGGTGAGAGCCGGGGGGGGTGGGGCGAGAGCCGGGGGGGGGTGGGGGGAGAGCGGGGGAGGTGGGGGGAGAGCGGGGGAGGTGGGGGGAGAGCGGGGGGGGGTGGGGGGAGAGCCGGGGGGGTGGAGTGGGGGAGAGCCGGGGGGGGGTGGGGGGAGAGCCGGGGGGGTGGGGGGAGAGCCGGGGGGGTGGGGTGAGAGCTAAGGGGGGGGGGTGGGGGGAGAGCCGGGGGGGGTGGGGGGAGAGCCGAGGGGGGGGGGGTGGGGGGAGAGCCGAGGGGGGGGGTGGGGGGAGAGCCGGGGGGGGGGGGGGTGGGGGGAGAGCTGGGGGGGTGGGGGGAGAGCCGGGGGGGGGGGGAGAGCCGGGGGGTGTGGGGGGAGAGCCGAGGGGGGGGGTGGGGGGAGAGCCGGGGGGGGGGTGGGGGGAGAGCGGGGGAGGTGGGGGGAGAGCGGGGGAGGTGGGGGGAGAGCGGGGGGGGGTGGGGGGAGAGCCGAGGGGGGGGGTGGGGGGAGAGCCGGGGGGGTGGAGTGGGGGGAGAGCCGGGGGGGGGTGGGGGGGAGAGCCGGGGGGTGGGGGGAGAGCCGGGGGGGTGGGGTGAGAGCTAAGGGGGGGGGGGGGTGGGGGGAGAGCCGGGGGGGGTGGGGGGAGAGCCGAGGGGGGGGGTGGGGGGAGAGCCGAGGGGGGGGGTGGGGGGAGAGCCGGGGGGGGGGGGGGGGGTGGGGGGAGAGCTGGGGGGGTGGGGGGAGAGCCGGGGGGGGGGGGAGAGCCGGGGGGTGTGGGGGGAGAGCCGAGGGGGGGGGTGGGGGGAGAGCCGAGGGGGGGGGTGGGGGGAGAGCCGGGGGGGGGTGGGGGGAGAGCTGGGGGGGTGGGGGGAGAGCCGGGGGGGGGGGGGGTGAGAGCCGGGGGGGGGTGGGGGGAGAGCCGGGGGGGGGGGGTGGGGGGAGAGCCGAGGGGGGGGGGTGGGGGGAGAGCCGGGGGGGTGGGGGGGAGAGCGGGGGGGGTGGGGGGAGAGCCGAGGGGGGGGTGGGGGGAGAGCCGGGGGGGGGGTGGGGGGAGAGCCGAGGGGGGGGGTGGGGGGAGAGCCGGGGGGGTGGGGGGGAGAGCGAGGTGGGGTGGGGGGAGAGCCGGGGGGGTGGGGGGAGAGCCGGGGGGTGGGGGAGAGCAGGGGGGGTGAGCAGGGGGGGTGGGGGGAGAGCGGGTGAGGTGGGGGAGAGCGGGGGGTGGGGGGGAGAGCGGGGGGTGGGGGGGAGAGCGGGGGAGAGCAGGGGGAGTGGGGTGAGAGCAGGGGGGTGGGGGAGAGCAGGGGGTGGGGGGAGAGCCGGGGGGTGGGGGGAGAGCCGGGGGGTGGGGGGAGAGCCGGGGGGTGGGGGGAGAGCCGGGGGGTGGGGGGAGAGCCGGGGGTGGGGGGGGAGCCGGGGGGTGGGGGGAGAGCGGAGGGTGGGGGGAGAGCCAGGGGGGTGGGGGGAGAGCCAGGGGGGTGGGGGGAGAGCCGGGGGGGTGGGGGGGGAGCCGGGGGGTGGGGGGAGAGCCGGGCGCGTGGGGGGAGAGCAGGGGGGTGGGGTAGAGCAGGGGGGGTGGGGGAGAGCGGGGGAGGTGGGGAAGAGCGGGGGGTGGGGGGGGAGAGCGGGGGGTGGGGGGGAGAGAGCGGGGGAGAGCGGGGGGTGGGGGGGGAGAGCGGGGGAGAGCAGGGGGGGGGTGGGGGGAGAGCAGGGGGGGTGGGGGAGAGCAGGGGGGGTGGGGGAGAGCAGGGGGGGTGGGGGAGAGCAGGGGGGGTGGGGGGAGAGCAGGGGGGTGGGGGAGAGCAGGGGGTGGGGGAGAGCAGGGGGTGGGGGAGAGCAGGGGGTGGGGGAGAGCAGGGGGGTGGGGGAGAGCAGGGGGGTGGGGGAGAGCAGGGGGGTGGGGGAGAGCAGGGGGGTGGGGGAGAGCAGGGGGTGGGGGAGAGCAGGGGGGTGGGGGGAGAGCAGGGGTGGTGGGGGGAGGGGTGGGGAGGGAGAGTGGGGGGGGAGAGCGGGGGGGAGCGCGGGGGTGGGGGGGAGAGCGGGGAGAGCAGGGGGGGTGGGGGGAGAGCAGGGGGGTGGGGGGAGAGCCGGGGGGGTGGGGGAGAGCGGGGGGGGGGTGGGGGGAGTGCAGGGGGGGTGGGGGGAGAGCAGGGGGGTGGGGGGAGAGCAGGGGGGGTGGGGGGGGGAGAGCGGGGCGTGGGGGAGAGCGGGGGCGTGGGGGAGAGCAGGGGGGGTGGGGGGCGAGCAGGGCGTGGGGGGAGAGCAGGGCGTGGGGGGAGAGCAGGGGGGTGGGGGGAGAGCAGGGCGTGGGGGGAGAGCGGGGAGAGCAGGGGGGGTGGAGGGAGAGCGGGGGGTGGGGGGAGAGCAGGGGGTGTGGGGGGAGAGCGGGGGGGGTGGGGGGAGAGCGGGGGCGTGGGGGGAGAGCAGGGGGGGGTGGGGGGAGAGCGGGGGGGTGGGGGGAGAGCGGGATGGTGGGGGAGAGCGGGGGCGTGGGGGAGAGCAGGGGGGTTGGGGGGCGAGCAGGGCGTGGGGGGAGAGCAGGGGGGGTGGGGGAGAGCAGGGCGTGGGGGGAGAGCAGGGGGGGTGGGGTGAGAGCGGGGGCGTGGGGGGAGAGCAGGAGGGGTGGGGGAGAGCAGGGGGGGTGGGGGAGAGCGCGGGGGTGGTGGGGGAGAGCAGGGCGTGGGGGGAGAGCAGGGGGGTGGGGGGAGAGCAGGGGGGTGGGGGAGAGCAGGGGGTGGGGGAGAGCAGGGGGGTGGGGGAGAGCAGGGGGTGGGGGAGAGCAGGGGGTGGGGGAGAGCAGGGGGGGTGGGGGAGAGCAGGGGTGGTGGGGGGAGGGGTGGGGAGGGAGAGTGGGGGGGGAGAGCGGGGGGAGCACGGGGGTGGGGGGGAGAGCGGGGAGAGCAGGGGGGGTGGGGGGAGAGCAGGGGGGTGGGGGGAGAGCAGGGGGAGAGCGGGGGGGGTGGGGGGAGTGCAGGGGGGGTGGGGGGAGAGCAGGGGTGTGGGGGGAGAGCAGGGCGTGGGGGGAGAGCAGGGGGGGTGGGGGGAGAGCAGGGCGTGGGGGGAGAGCGGGGAGAGCAGGGGGGGTGGGGGGAGAGCGGGGGGGTGGGGGGGAGAGCGGGGGGGGTGGGGGGAGAGCGGGGGGGGTGGGGGGAGAGCGGGGGGGGGTGGGGGGAGAGCGGGGGCGTGGGGGGAGAGCAGGCGGGGTGGGGGGAGAGCGGGGGGTGGGGGGGAGAGCGGGGTGGTGGGGGAGAGCGGGGGCGTGGGGGAGAGCAGGGGGGGGTGGGGGGCGAGCAGGGCGTGGGGGGAGAGCAGGGGGGGTGGGGGGAGAGCAGGGCGTGGGGGGAGAGCAGGGGGGGTGGGGTGAGAGCGGGGGCGTGGGGGAGAGCAGGGGGGGTGGGGGGAGAGCAGGGGGGTGGGGGAGAGCGCGGGGGTGGTGGGGGAGAGCAGGGCGTGGGGGGAGAGCGCGGGGGTGGTGGGGGAGAGCGGGGGTGGGGGGGGAGAGCGGGGGAGGTGGGGGGAGAGCGGGGGTGGGGGGGAGAGCGGGGAGGTGGGGGGAGAGCGGGGGTGTGGGGGAAGCGGGGGGAGAGCGGTGGGGGAGGTGGGGGAGAGTGGGGGAGGTGGGGGAGAGCGGGGAGGTGGGGGGAGAGCGGGGAGGTGGGGGGAGAGCGGGGAGGTGGGGGGAGAGCGGGGAGGTGGGGGGAGAGCGGGGAGGTGGGGGAGAGCGGGGAGGTGGGGGGAGAGCGGGGAGGTGGGGGGAGAGCGGGGAGGTGGGGGGAGAGCGGGGAGGTGGGGGGAGAGCGGGGAGGTGGGGGGAGAGCGGGGGGTGGGGGGAGAGCGGGGAGGTGGGGGGAGAGCGGGATGGTGGGGGAGAGCGGGGGCGTGGGGGAGAGCAGGGGGGGGTGGGGGGCGAGCAGGGCGTGGGGGGAGAGCAGGGGGGGTGGGGGGAGAGCAGGGCGTGGGGGGAGAGCAGGGGGGGTGGGGTGAGAGCGGGGGCGTGGGGGAGAGCAGGAGGGGTGGGGGAGAGCAGGGGGGGTGGGGGAGAGCACGGGGGTTGTGGGGGAGAGCAGGGCGTGGGGGGAGAGCAGGGGGGTGGGGGGAGAGCAGGGGGGTGGGGGAGAGCAGGGGTGGGGGAGAGCAGGGGGGTGGGGGAGAGCAGGGGGTGGGGGAGAGCAGGGGGTGGGGGAGAGCAGGGGGGGTGGGGGGAGAGCAGGGGTGGTGGGGGGAGGGGTGGGGAGGGAGAGTGGGGGGGGAGAGCGGGGGGGAGCACGGGGGTGTGGGGGGAAAGCGGGGAGAGCAGGGGGGGTGGGGGGAGAGCAGGGGGTGGGGGAGAGCAGGGGGTGGGGGGAGAGCGGGGGGTGGGGGGAGTGCAGGGGGGGTGGGGGGAGAGCAGGGGGGTGGGGGGAGAGCAGGGGGGGTGGGGGGGGAGAGCGGGGGCGTGGGGGAGAGCAGGGGGGGTGGGGGGCGAGCAGGGCGGGTGGGGGGAGAGCAGGGCGTGGGGGGAGAGCAGGGGGGGTGGGGGGAGAGCAGGGCGTGGGGGGAGAGCGGGGAGAGCAGGGGGGGTGGGGGGAGAGCGGGGGGGTGGGGGGAGAGCAGGGGGGGTGGGGGGAGAGCGGGGGGGGCGGGGGGAGAGCGGGGGCGTGGGGGGAGAGCAGGGGGGGTGGGGTGAGAGCGGGGGCGTGGGGGAGAGCAGGGGGGGTGGGGGGAGAGCAGGGGGGTGGGGGGAGAGCGCGGGGGTGGTGGGGGAGAGCAGGGCGTGGGGGGAGAGCGCGGGGGTGGTGGGGGAGAGCGGGGGTGGGGGGGAGAGCGGGGGAGGTGGGGGGAGAGCGGGGGTGGGGGGGAGAGCGGGGGAGGTGGGGGGAGAGCGGGGGTGTGGGGGAAGCGGGGGGAGAGCGGGGGGGGAGGTGGGGGAGAGCGGGGAGGTGGGGGGAGAGCGGGGAGGTGGGGGGAGAGCGGGGAGGTGGGGGGAGAGCGGGGAGGTGGGGGGAGAGCGGGGAGGTGGGGGGAGAGCGGGGAGGTGGGGGGAGAGCGGGGAGGTGGGGGGAGAGCAGGGGGGGTGGGGGGAGAGCAGGGGGGGTGGGGGGAGAGCGGGGGGGGCGGGGGGAGAGCGGGGGCGTGGGGGGAGAGCAGGGGGGGTGGGGGGAGAGCGGGGGGGTGGGGGGGGGAGCGGGGTGGTGGGGGAGAGCAGGGGGGGTGGGGGGAGAGCGGGGGGGGGCGGGGGGAGAGCGGGGGCGTGGGGGGAGAGCAGGGGGGGTGGGGGGAGAGCGGGGGGGTGGGGGGGGGAGCGGGGTGGTGGGGGAGAGCGGGGGCGTGGGGGAGAGCAGGGGGGGTGGGGGGCGAGCAGGGCGTGGGGGGAGAGCAGGGGGGGTGGGGGGAGAGCAGGGCGTGGGGGGAGAGCAGGGGGGGGTGGGGTGAGAGCGGGGGCGTGGGGGAGAGCAGGGGGGGTGGGGGGAGAGCGGGGGGGTGGGGGGAGAGCAGGGGGGGTGGGGGGAGAGCGGGGGGGGCGGGGGGAGAGCGGGGGCGTGGGGGGAGAGCAGGGGGGGTGGGGGGAGAGCGGGGGGGTGGGGGGGGGAGCGGGGTGGTGGGGGAGAGCGGGGGCGTGGGGGAGAGCAGGGGGGGTGGGGGGCGAGCAGGGCGTGGGGGGAGAGCAGGGGGGGTGGGGGGAGAGCAGGGCGTGGGGGGAGAGCAGGGGGGGTGGGGTGAGAGCGGGGGCGTGGGGGAGAGCAGGGGGGGTGGGGGGAGAGCAGGGGGGTGGGGGAGAGCGCGGGGGTGGTGGGGGAGAGCAGGGCGTGGGGGGAGAGCGCGGGGGTGGTGGGGGAGAGCGGGGGTGGGGGGGGAGAGCGGGGGAGGTGGGGGGAGAGCGGGGGTGGGGGGGAGAGCGGGGGAGGTGGGGGGAGAGCGGGGGTGTGGGGGAAGCGGGGGGAGAGCGGGGGGGGAGGTGGGGGAGAGCAGGGAGGTGGGGGGAGAGCGGGGAGGTGGGGGGAGAGCGGGGAGGTGGGGGGAGAGCGGGGAGGTGGGGGGAGAGCGGGGAGGTGGGGGGAGAGCGGGGAGGTGGGGGGAGAGCGGGGAGGTGGGGGGAGAGCGGGGAGGTGGGGGGAGAGCGGGGAGGTGGGGGGAGAGCGGGGAGGTGGGGGGAGAGCGGGGAGGTGGGGGGAGAGCGGGGAGGTGGGGGGAGGCGGGGAGGTGGGGGGAGAGCGGGGAGGTGGGGGGAGAGCGGGGAGGTGGGGGGAGAGCGGGGAGGTGGGGGGAGGCGGGGAGGTGGGGGGAGAGCGGGGAGGTGGGGGGAGAGCGGGGAGGTGGGGGGAGAGCGGGGAGGTGGGGGAGAGCGGGGGAGGTGGGGGGAAAGCGGGAAGGTGGGGGAGAGCGGGGAGGTGGGGGGAGAGCGGGGAGGTGGGGGGAGAGCGGGGAGGTGGGGGAGAGCGGGGGAGGTGGGGGGAGAGCGGGGAGTTGGGGGGAGAGCGGGGAGGTGGGGGGAGAGCGGGGAGGTGGGGGGAGAGCGGGGAGGTGGGGGAGAGCGGGTGAGGTGGGGGAGAGCGGGGAGGTGGGGGGAGAGCGGGGAGGTGGGGGGAGAGCGGGGAGGTGGGGGGAGAGCGGGGAGGTGGGGGAGAGCGGGGAGGGGGGGAGAGCGGGGGAGGTGGGGGGAGAGCGGGGAGGTGGGGGAGAGCGGGGAGGTGGGGGGAGAGCGGGGAGGTGGGGGGAGAGCGGGGAGGTGGGGGGAGAGCGGGGAGGTGGGGGAGAGCGGGGAGGGGGGAGAGCGGGGAGGTGGGGGGAGAGCGGGGAGGTGGGGGGAGAGCGGGGAGGTGGGGGAGAGCGGGGAGGTGGGGGGAGAGCGGGGAGGTGGGGGGAGAGCGGGGAGGTGGGGGAGAGCGGGGGAGGTGGGGGAGAGCGGGGGAGGTGGGGGGAGAGCGGGGGAGGTGGGGGGAGAGCGGGGAGGTGGGGGAGGGCGGGGAGGTGGGGGGAGAGCGGGGGGGGGGAGAGCGGGGAGGTGGGGGGAGAGCGGGGAGGTGGGGGGAGGTCGGGGGGGTGGGGGGAGAGCGGGGGAGGTGGGGGGAGAGCGGGGAGGTGGGGAGAGCGGGGGTGTGGGGGGAGAGCGGGGAGGTGGGGGGAGAGCGGGGAGGTGGGGGAGAGCGGGGGAGGTGGGGGGAGAGCGGGGAGGTGGGGGAGAGCGGGGGAGGTGGGGGGAGAGCGGGGAGGTGGGGGGAGGTCGTGCCAGCGTTTCACTCACGAATCTCCCAAACATCACTGTGTCGCCCTCTTTGACGTGAACATCAGCGTGTGCTCCACTGGCCTCGGCAATGACCGTCCGACACCCACTCAGCTGCTTCTTGATGTGTCCCGTCCCCGTTACATGATCTGCGTGGACATGTGTATTGGCTGGAACAACGAGGGGCAAATATGAGCCAGAGACACAGGCCTGCGCTCACGCAGCACGACAGAGTGAGTGCACCCGGGCCCGGCCTCCCCGCAGCTATTCGACTGCAGCAAGCAGCGCTGGTCAGTTTCATTCACGTTCCTCGTTCCCAGCCCTGGGCTCAGTCACTGACTCCCGCCACACATCCCTGAGGACCCCCCACCCGCTCCATCAGAAAAGGTGCTGAGTGGATTGAGTGCTGAGTGCTGTTCTCGGGGATTGAGTATGGGACGCGCTCTGCCAGCGGCGGCCCGGCAGGGGGCAGGGTCCTTACCTGCGTACAGCAGCTTGAGACCCAGGTCTCGGACCAGCCGGATATCACGGTCGGCCGTCTCCCTCACAGGGTCGATCACAATTGCCTCCTTTGTCTCAACATCGGCCAACAGATAGGTGTAGGTGCAGCTCACCTTCTCGAATAGCTTGACAGGTGAGACAGAGAGAGAGACCCTGAGTTAGAAAGAGAGCCAAGAGTGGGGGAGACGTGGGCAAGGGTGGGGGGGCCGTGGGCAAGGGTGGGGGGGCCGTGGGCAAGGGTGGGGGGGCCGTGGGCAAGTGGGGGTGCCGTGGGCAAGAATGGGGGGCGTGGGTAAGAATGGGGGGCGTGGGTAAGAATGGGGGGCGTGGGTAAGAATGGGGGGCGTGGGTAAGAATGGGGGGCGTGGGTAAGAATGGGGGGCGTGGGAAAGAATGGGGGACGTGGGAAAGAATGGGGGACGTGGGTAAGAATGGGGGGCCTGGGTAAGAATGGGGGGCCTGGGTAAGAATGGGGGGCGTGGGTAAGAATGGGGGCGTGGGTAAGAATGGGGGGCGTGGGTAAGAATGGGGGGGGCGTGGGTAAGAATGGGGGGGGCGTGGGTAAGAATGGGGGGGGCGTGGGTAAGAATGGGGGGGCGTGGGTAAGAATGGGGGGGCGTGGGTAAGAATGGGTGGCATGCGTAAGAATGGGGGGCGTGGGTAAGAATGGGGGGCATGGGAAAGAGTAGTGGGGCGTGGGTAAGAGTGGGGGGGGCTGTGGGTAAGAGTGGGGGGGCTGTGGGTAAGAGTGGGGGGGCTGTGGGTAAGAGTGGGGGGGCTGTGGGTAAGAATGGGGGGTTGTGGGTAAGAATGGGGGGTTGTGGGTAAGAGTGGGGGGTTGTGGGTAAGAATGGGGGGTTGTGGGTAAGAATGGGGGGGTTGTGGTTAAGAGTGGGGGGTCATGGGTAAGAGTGGGGGGGCTGTGGGTAAGAGTTGGGGGGGCTGTGGGTAAGAGTGGGGGGGCTGTGGGTAAGAGTGGGGGGGCTGTGGGTAAGAGTGGGGGGCTGTGGGTAAGAGTGGGGAGGCTGTGGGTAAGAGTGGGGAGGCTGTGGGTAAGAGTGGGGAGGCTGTGGGTAAGAGTTGGGGGGGTTGTGGGTAAGAGTTGGGGGGGCTGTGCGTAAGAGTGGGGGGGCTGTGGGTAAGAGTGGGGGGGCTGTGGGTAAGAGTGGGGGGGCTGTGGGTAAGAGTGGGGGGGCTGTGGGTAAGAGTGGGGGGGCTGTGGGTAAGAGTGGGGGGGGCTGTGGGTAAGAGTGGGGGGGCTGTGGGTAAGAGTGGGGGGGCTGTGGGTAAGAGTGGGGGGGCTGTGGGTAAGAGTGGGGGGGCTGTGGGTAAGAGTGGGGAGGCTGTGGGTAAGAGTGGGGAGGCTAAAAAGATGATGGCTAACCGGCAAGGGGGGGGGGGGGTGGGAAGCCCCCCAACTCGGCTGATCACGTGGAACGTGAGGGGGCTTAACGGGCCGATAAAGAGGGCACGAGTACTCGCACACCTTAAGAAACTTAAAGCAGATGTGGTCATGTTACAGGAAACGCACCTGAAACTGATAGATCAGGTTAGGTTGCGCAAAGGATGGGTAGGGCAGGTGTTCCATTCGGGGCTGGATGCGAAAAACAGGGGGGTGGCTATATTAGTGGGGAAGCGGGTAATGTTCGAGGCAAAGACTATAGTGGCGGATAACGGGGGCAGATACGTGATGGTGAGTGGCAAATTACAGGGAGAGATGGTGGTGTTGGTAAACGTGTATGCCCCGAATTGGGACGATGCCGATTTTATGAGGCGAATGCTAGGACGCATCCCAGACCTAGAGACCGGAAAGCTGATAATGGGGGGAGACTTTAACACGGTGTTGGAACCAAGGCTGGATAGGTCGAAGTCCAGGACTGGTAGGAGGCCGGCAGCAGCCAAGGTGCTTAAGGATTTTATGGAGCAGATGGGAGGGGTGGACCCGTGGAGATTCAGTAGACCTAGGAGTAAGGAGTTCTCGTTTTTCTCCTATGTCCATAAAGTCTATTCACGCATAGACTTTTTTGTGTTGGGTAGGGCATTGATCCCGAGGGTGAGGGGAACGGAATATACGGCTATAGCCATTTCGGATCATGCCCCACACTGGGTAGACTTGGAGATAGGGGAGGAAACAAGAGGGCGTCCACCCTGGAGAATGGACATGGGACTAATGGCGGATGAGGGGGTGTGCTTAAGGGTGAGGGGATGCATTGAAAAGTACTTGGAACTCAATGACAATGGGGAGGTTCAGGTGGGAGTGGTCTGGGAGGCTTTGAAGGCGGTGGTTAGGGGGGAGCTGATATCAATAAGGACACATAAAGGGAAGCAGGAGAGTAAGGAACGGGAGCGGTTGTTGCAAGAACTTTTGAGGGTGGACAGACAGTATGCGGAAGCACCGGAGGAGGGACTGTATAGGGAAAGGCAAAGGCTGCATGTGGAATTTGACTTGCTGACCACAGGCACTGCAGAGGCACAATGGAGGAAGGCGCAGGGTGTACAGTATGAATATGGAGAGAAGGCGAGCAGATTGCTGGCACACCAATTGAGGAAAAGGGGAGCAGCGAGGGAAATAGGGGGGGTGAGAGACGAAGATGGAGAGACGGAGCGGGGAGCGGAGAGAGTGAATGAAGTGTTTAAGACATTTTATAAAAAATTGTATGAAGCTCAACCCCCGGATGGGAGGGAGAGAATGATGGAGTTTTTGGATCGGCTGGAAATTCCCAAGGTGGAAGAGCAGGAAAGGATGGGATTGGGAGCACAGATCACGGTAGAAGAAGTGGTGAAAGGAATTAGGAACATGCAGACGGGAAAGGCCCCGGGACCGGACGGATTCCCAGTTGAATTTTACAGAAAATATTTGGACTTGCTCGCCCCGCTACTAACGAGGACCTTTAACGAGGCAAAGGAAAGGGGACAACTGCCCCCGACTATGTCAGAAGCAACGATATCGCTTCTTTTAAAGAAGGAAAAGGATCCGCTACAATGCGGGTCCTACAGACCAATCTCCCTCCTCAATGTAGATGCCAAGGTCTTGGCCAAGGTAATGGCAATGAGAATAGAGGAATGTGTCCCGGGGGTGGTTCATGAGGACCAAACTGGGTTTGTGAAGGGGAGACAGCTGAACACGAACATACGGAGGTTGTTAGGGGTAATGATGATGGCCCCAGCAGAGGGTGAAACAGAGATAGTAGTGGCGATGGATGCCGAGAAAGCATTTGATAGAGTGGAGTGGGATTATCTGTGGGAGGTGTTGAGGAGATTTGGGTTCGGAGAGGGGTATGTTAGATGGGTGCAGCTGTTGTATAGAGCCCCAGTGGCGAGTGTGGTCACGAATGGACGGGGATCGGCATATTTTCGGCTCCATAGAGGGACAAGGCAGGGATGTCCTCTGTCCCCATTACTGTTTGCACTGGCGATTGAGCCCCTGGCGATAGCGCAGAGAGGTTCCAAGGGATGGAGGGGAATACTTAGGGGAGGAGAAGAACACCGGGTATCTTTATATGAGGATGATCTGCTACTATATGTGGCGGATCCAGCGGAGGGGATGCCAGAAATAATGCGGATACTTGGGGAGTTTGGGGATTTTTCAGGGTATAAATTGAACATGGGGAAGAGTGAGCTGTTTGTGGTGCATCCAGGGGAGCAGAGTAGAGAAATAGAAGACCTACCGTTGAGGAAGGTAACAAGAGACTTTCGTTACCTGGGGATCCAGATAGCTAAGAATTGGGGCACATTGCACAGGCTAAATTTGACGCGGTTGGTGGAACAGATGGAGGAAGATTTCAAGAGATGGGATATGGTAGCATTGTCAATGGCAGGGAGGGTGCAGGCGGTTAAGATGGTGGTCCTCCCGAGATTCCTCTTTGTGTTTCAGTGTCTCCCGGTGGTGATCACGAAGGCTTTTTTCAAAAGGATAGAAAAGAGTATCATGGGTTTTGTTTGCGCCGGGAAGACTCCGAGAGTGAGGAAGGGATTCTTACAGCGTAGTAGGGATAGGGGGGGGCTGGCACTACCGAGCCTAAGTGAGTATTATTGGACCGCTAATATTTCAATGGTGAGTAAGTGGATGGGAGAGGAGGAAGGAGCGGCGTGGAAGAGATTAGAGAGGGCGTCCTGTAGGGGGACCAGCCTGCAGGCTATGGTGACAGCCCCATTGCCGTTCTCACCAAGGAACTATACCACGAGTCCGGTGGTGGTAGCTACACTGAAGATTTGGGGACAGTGGAGACGACATAGGGGAAAGACCGGAGCATTGGGGGGTCCCCGATAAGAAACAACCATAGGTTTGCCCCGGGGGGAATGGATGGGGGATATGGAATGTGGCAAAGAGCAGGTATAACGCAATTGAAAGATCTATTTGTGGATGGGAAGTTTGCGAGTCTGGGAGCGCTGACCGAGAAATATGGGTTGCCCCAAGGGAATGCATTCAGGTACATGCAATTGAGGGCTTTTGCGAGGCAACAGGTGAGGGAATTCCCGCAGCTCCCGACACAAGAGGTGCAGGACAGAGTGATCTCAAAGAAATGGGTGGGGGACGGTAAGGTGTCTGATATATATAGGGAAATGAGAGACGAAGGGGAGACTATGATGGACGAACTAAAAGGGAAATGGGAAGAAGATCTAGGGGAGGAGATTGAGGAGGGGATGTGGGCAGATGCCCTAAACAGGGTAAACTCGTCGTCCTCGTGCGCCAGGCTAAGCCTGATTCAGTTTAAGGTATTACACAGGGCACATATGACTGGAACACGGCTCAGTAAATTTTTTGGGGTGGAGGATAGGTGTGCGAGGTGCTCGAGAAGCCCAGCGAATCATACCCATATGTTTTGGTCATGCCCGGCACTACAGGGGTTTTGGATGGGGGTGACAAAGGTGCTTTCGAAAGTAGTAGGAGTCCGGGTCGAACCAAGCTGGGGGTTGGCTATATTTGGGGTTGCACAAGAGCCGGGAGTGCAGGAGGCGAAAGAGGCCGATGTTTTGGCCTTTGCGTCCCTAATATCCCGGCGCAGAATATTGCTAATGTGGAAAGAAGCCAAGCCCCCGGGGGTGGAGACCTGGATAAATGATATGGCGGGGTTCATAAAGTTAGAGCGGATTAAGTTCGTCCTGAGGGGGTCGGCTCAAGGGTTTACTAGGCGGTGGCAACCGTTCGTCGAATATCTTGCGGAAAGATAGATAGGGGAGAACAAAGAAGGCAGCAGCAGCGGCCCAGGACTTGGGGGGGGGGGGGGGGGGGGGGGGGGAGGGATGGGGGGGGATGGGGGGGGGGGTGGCCTGAGACAAGGCAGTTGCCAATTAGGGCTAGTTTTTATTTTTTGTTATTTAATATTTATTTATTTGTTGTTGTTTTTGTTTAAATTTAAAAAGGTCATTATTATCTGTATTGTTACAATGTTGTGTAAAGGATGCACAATGTACTGTGTTGGTTGACCAAAAATTTTCAATAAAATATTATTTTAAAAAGAGTGGGGAGGCTGTGGGTAAGAGTGGGGGGGTTGTGGGTAAGAGTTGGGGGGGCTGTATGTAAGAGTGGGGGGGTCGTGGGTAAGAGTGGAGGGGCTGTGGGTAAGAATGGGGGGCTGTGGGTAAGAATGGGGGGGCTGTGGGTAAGAGTGGGGGGGTTCTGGGTAAGAATGGGGGGTTGTGGGTAAGAATGGGGGGGCTGTGGGTAAGAATGGGGGGGCTGTGGGTAAGAATGGGGGGGCTGTGGGTAAGAATGGTGGGGCTGTGGGTAAGAATGGGGGGGCTGTGGGTAAGAATGGGGGGGTCATGGGTAAGAGTGGGGGGGTCATGGGTAAGAGTGGGGGGGTCATGGGTAAGAGTGGGGGGGTCATGGGTAAGAGTGGGGGGGGTCATGGGTAAGAGTGGGGGGCTGTGGGTAAGAGTGGGGGGGCTGTGGGTAAGAATGGGGGGGCGTGGGTAAGAATGGGTGGCATGCGTAAGAATGGGGGGCGTGGGTAAGAATGTGGGGCATGGGAAAGAGTAGTGGGGCGTGGGTAAGAGTGGGGGGGGCTGTGGGTAAGAGTGGGGGGGCTGTGGGTAAGAGTGGGGGGGCTGTGGGTAAGAATGGGGGGTTGTGGGTAAGAATGGGGGGTTGTGGGTAAGAGTGGGGGGTTGTGGGTAAGAATGGGGGGTTGTGGGTAAGAATGGGGGGGTTGTGGTTAAGAGTGGGGGGTCATGGGTAAGTGTGGGGGGGCTGTGGGTAAGAGTTGGGGGGGCTGTGGGTAAGAGTGGGGGGGCTGTGGGTAAGAGTGGGGGGGCTGTGGGTAAGAGTGGGGGGGCTGTGGGTAAGAGTGGGGGGGGCTGTGGGTAAGAGTGGGGGGGGCTGTGGGTAAGAGTGGGGGGGCTGTGGGTAAGAGTGGGGGGGCTGTGGGTAAGAGTGGGGGGGCTGTGGGTAAGAGTGGGGAGGCTGTGGGTAAGAGTGGGGAGGCTGTGGGTAAGAATGGGGGGGCTGTGGGTAAGAATGGGGGGGCTGTGGGTAAGAGTGGGGGGCTGTGGGTAAGAATGGGGGGCTGTGGGTAAGAATGGGGGGGCTGTGGGTAAGAGTGGGGGGCTGTGGGTAAGAGTGTGGGGCTGTGGGTAAGAATGGGGGGCTGTGGGTAAGAATGGGGGGCTGTGGGTAAGAGTGGGGGGGTGTGGGTAAGAGTGGGCGGGTGTGGGTAAGAATGGGGGGCTGTGGGTAAGAATGGGGGGCTGTGGGTAAGAATGGGGGGCTGTGGGTAAGAATGGGGGGCTGTGGGTAAGAATGGGGGGCTGTGGGTAAGAATGGGGGGCTGTGGGTAAGAATGGGGGGCTGTGGGTAAGAGTGGGGGGCTGTGGGTAAGAGTGGGGGGTTGTGGGTAAGAATGGGGGGGCTGTGGGTAAGAGTGGGGGTCTGTGGGTAAGAGTGGGGGTCTGTGGGTAAGAGTGGGGGGGCTGTGGGTAAGAATGGGGGGGCTGTGGGTAAGAATGGGGGGGCTGTGGGTAAGAATGGGGGGGCTGTGGGTAAGAGTGGGGGGGTTGTGGGTAAGAGTGGGGGGGTTGTGGGTAAGAATGGGGGATTCTGGGTAAGAGTGGGGGGTCATGGGTAAGAGTGAGAGGGTCGTGGGTAAGAGTGGGGGGGTTGTGGGTAAGAATAGGGGGCTGTGGGTAAGAATGGGGGGCTGTGAGTAAGAATGGGGGGCTGTGGGTAAGAATGGGGGGCTGTGGGTAAGAATGGGGGGTTGTGGGTAAGAATTGGGGGCTGTGGGTAAGAATGGGGGGCTGTGGGTAAGAATGGGGGGCTGTGGGTAAGAATGGGGGGTTGTGGGTAAGAATGGGGGGCTGTGGGTAAGAATGGGGGGCTGTGGGTAAGAGTGGGGGGGCTGTGGGTAAGAATGGGGGGGCTGTGGGGAAGAATGGGGGAGCTGTGGGGAAGAATGGGGGGCTGTGGGTAAGAATGGGGGGGGCTGTGGGGAAGAATGGGGGGCTGTGGGTAAGAATGGGGGGTCGTGGGTAAGAGTGGGGGGTCGTGGGTAAGAGTGGGGGGTCGTGGGTAAGAGTGGGGGGGTCATGGGTAAGAGTGGGGGGGTCATGGGTAAGAGTGGGTGGGTCATGGGTAAGAGTGGGGGGGTCGTGAGTAAGAGTGGGGGGGTCGTGGGTAAGAGTGGGGGGTCGTGGGTAAGAGTGGGGGGGTCGTCGGTAAGAGTGGGGGGGAGAACAAGAGTGGAGGCGGGTGAACAAGAGTGGGGGGCTGTGACCCGCAACCACACCCGCCCCTTCACCAAGCCCTTGCCCCACTCACTTGCACCCATTTTCCCCATTCACCCACTTTCTGCCCTCACTCAACCAACCCCACTTGCCCCATCAGTCGGAGTGGAGATTTAAAAAGAGCGGGAGCTGCGAGTCGGAGCAGAGATTTAAAAAGAACGGGAGCGGAGAGTCGGAGCGGAGATTTAAAAAGAGCGGGAGTTGCGAGTCGGAGCGGAGATTGAAAAAGAGCGGGAGCTGAGAGTCAGAGCGGAGATTTAAAAAGAACGGGGGCTGAGAGTCGGAGCAGAGATTTAAAAAGAGCGGGAGCTGAGAGTCGGAGTGGAGATTTAAAAAGAGCGGGAGCTGAGAGTCGGAGCAGAGATTTAAAAAGAGCAGGAGCTGAGAGTCAGAGCAGAGATTTAAAAAGAGCAGGAGCTAAGAGTCGCGGAGATTTAAAAAGAGCAGGAGCTAAGAGTCAGAGTGGAGATTTAAAAAGAGCGGGAGCTGAGAGTCGGAGCAGAGATTTAAAAAGAGCAGGAGCTAAGAGTCGTGGAGATTTAAAAAGAGCAGGAGCTAAGAGTCAGAGTGGAGATTTAAAAAGAGCGGGAGGTGAGAGTCGGAGCAGAGATTTAAAAAGAGCAGGAGCTGAGAGTCGGAGCGGAGATTTAAAAAGAGCGGGAGCTGAGAGTCCGAGCAGAGATTTAAAAAGAGCGGGAGCTGAGAGTCGCGGAGATTTAAAAAGAGCAGGAGCTGAGAGTCGGAGCGGAGATTTTAAAAGAGCGGGAGCTGCGAGTCGGAGCGGAGATTTAAAAAGAGTGGGATCTGCAAGTCGGAGCAGAGATTTAAAAAGAGCAGGAGCTAAGCGTCACAGAGATTTAAAAAGAGCAGGAGCTAAGAGTCAGAGCGGAGATTTAAAAAGAGCGGGAGCTGAGAGTCGGAGCAGAGATTTAAAAAGAGCGGGAGCTGAGAGTCGGAGCAGAGATTTAAAAAGAGCAGGAGCTGAGAGTCAGAGCGGAGATTTAAAAAGAGCAGGAGCTAAGAGTCAGAGCGGAGATTGAAAAAGAGCGGGAGCTGAGAGTCGGAGCAGAGATTTAAAAAGAGCGGGAGCTGAGAGTCAGAGTGGAGATTTAAAAAGAGCGGGAGCGGAGTGTCGGAGCGGAGATTTAAAAAGAGCGGGAGCTGAGAGTCAGAGTGGAGATTTAAAAACAGCGGGAGCTGAGAGCCAGAGTGGAGATTTAAAAAGAGCGGGAGCTGAGAGTCGGAGCGGAGATTTTAAAAGAGCAGGAGCTAAGAGTCGCGGAGATTTAAAAAGAGCAGGAGCTGAGAGTCGGAGTGGAGATTTAAAAAGAGCGGGAGCTGAGAGTCGGAGCAGAGATTTAAAAAAATAGGGAGCTGAGAGTCAGAGCAGAGATTTAAAAAGAGCGGGTGCTGAGAGTCGGAGTGGAGATTTAAAAAGAGCAGGAGCTGAGAGTCGGAGCAGAGATTTACAAAGAGCGGGAGCTGAGAGACGGAGTGGAGATTTAAAAAGAGCGGGAGCTGCGAGTCGGAACGGAGATTTAAAAAGAGCGGGAGCTGAGTGTCAGAGTGGAGATTTAAAAAGAGCGGGAGTTGCGAGTCGGAGCGGAGATTTAAAAAGAGCGGGAGCTGAGAGTCAGAGCTGAGATTTAAAAAGAGCAGGAGCTGAGAGTCAGAGTGGAGATTTAAAAAGAGCGGGAGCTGAGAGTCGGAGCAGAGATTTAAAAAGAGCAGGAGCTGAGAGTCAGAGCAGAGATTTAAAAAGAGCAGGAGCTAAGAGTCGCGGAGATTTAAAAAGAGCAGGAGCTAAGAGTCAGAGTGGAGATTTAAAAAGAGCGGGAGCTGAGAGTCGGAGCAGAGATTTAAAAAGAGCAGGAGCTAAGAGTCGTGGAGGTTTAAAAAGAGCAGGAGCTAAGAGTCAGAGTGGAGATTTAAAAAGAGCGGGAGGTGAGAGTCGGAGCAGAGATTTAAAAAGAGCAGGAGCTGAGAGTCAGAGCAGAGATTTAAAAAGAGCGGGAGCTGAGAGTCGGAGCAGAGATTTAAAAAGAGTGGGAGCTGAGAGTCGGAGTGGAGATTTAAAAAGAGCCGGAGCTGAGAGTCAGAGTGGAGATTTTAAAAGAGCGGGAGCTGAGAGTCGGAGCAGAGATTTAAAAAGAGTGGGAGCTGAGAGTCGGAGTGGAGATTTTAAAAGAGCTGGAGCTAAGAGTCAGAGCGGAGATTTAAAAAGAGCAGGAGCTGAGAGTCGGAGCGGAGATTTTAAAAGAGCGGGAGCTGAGAGTCGCGGAGATTTAAAAAGAGCAGGAGCTGAGAGTCGGAGCGGAGATTTTAAAAGAGCGGGAGCTGAGAGTCGGAGCGGAGGTTTAAAAAAAGCGGGAGCTAAGAGTCAGAGCGGAGATTTAAAAAGAGCCGGAGCTGCGAGTCGGAGCAGAGATTTAAAAAGAGCGGGAACTGAGAGTCAGAGCGTAGATTTAAAAAGAGCGGGAGCTGAGAGTCAGAGCGGAGATTTAAAAAGAGCGGGAGCTGAGAGTCAGAGCAGGAGGTTTAAAAAGAGCGAGAGCTGAGAGTCAGAGCGGAGATTTAAAAAGAGCGGGAGCTGAGAGTCAGAGCAGGAGGTTTAAAAAGAGCGAGAGCTGAGAGTCAGAGCGGAGATTTAAACAGAGTGGGAGCTGAGAGTCAGAGTGGAGATTTAAAAAGAGTGGGAGCTGAGAGTCAGAGCGGAGATTTAAAAAGAGCAGGAGCTGAGAGTCAGAGTGGAGATTAAAAAGAGCGGGAGCTGACTTCCGGGTGCGGCGATGACCAGCTGAGTCGCACGTTTCGGCAGCTCCCGGTGAAACGGACTTTTGGGCTCTTGATAGGAGCCCCAACGGCAATTTTGACGGCTAAAAACACTGTGCGGTAAACCAGAAGGGAATCCCCCCTGGATACGGATGAAAAAAGGAGGAGAAAGTGGCCGGATTGCAGTGGATCCTTTAGAACAGCGGCAAGGAAGGCAAGCAAAAACTAAGATGGCGTCGGAAGGTGGCAGTTTAACATGGGGCCCTGAACAACAAGAGTTCTTGAAATGCTGTGTGGAAGAGCTCAAAAAGGAAATGAAGAAAGAGCTGTTGGCCCCGATACTACAGGCGATCGAAGGGCTAAAGGAGGAACAAAAGACCCAGGAGCGGGAGCTTCGGGTCGTGAAGGCAAAGGCAGCCGAGAATGAGGACGACATACAGGGCCTGGTGGTGAAGACGGAGACGCATGAGGCACATCAGAAACGATGTGTGGAAAGGTTGGAGGCACTGGAGAACAACGCAAGGAGGAACAACCTGAGGATTCTTGGTCTTCCTGAAGGTGCGGAGGGAGCGGACGTCGGGGCATATGTGAGCACGATGCTGCACTCGTTAATGGGAGCGGAGGCCCCGGCGGGTCCGTTGGAGGTGGAGGGAGCATACCGAGTGATGGCGCGAGGACCGAGAGCAGGAGAAATTCCCAGAGCCATAGTGGTGAGATTCCTCCGTTTTAAGGATAGAGAAATGGTCCTTAAATGGGCAAAGAAAACTCAGAGCAGTAAATGGGAGAACGCGGTGATCCGCGTTTATCAAGACTGGAGTGCGGAGGTGGCGAGAAGGAGGGCGAGCTTTAATCGGGCCAAGGCGGTGCTTCATAAAAAGAAGATAAAATTTGGAATGCTGCAACCGGCAAGACTGTGGGTCACATATCGAGGGAGGCACCACTGCTTTGAGACGGCGGATGAAGCATGGACTTTTATTGTGGAAGAAAAACTGGAATGAGCGGGTTATTAAAAAGAACATTCGAACAAAGTGGTGGGGCGAATGTGGGGGGCGAAGAGGGGGGTTAAAAAGGGGGGAAAGAGGAGTTTTATGTACTAATCCTGCGATGTGGTAACTTTTCTCTCTTCCACAGGTGGTGATGGGGGGAGGAGGGGAGGTGGAGGAGATGGGGCGTTGGCCATTGGGGGCGGGGCCAAGGGAGAAGCGCGGGCTTGGTTCCCACGCTATGATAACCATGGCGGGAATAGAGAAGCAGGAAGGAGGGGGCGTCGCACGGTGCGAGCCGAGGTCACGGGGGGAAGCCGAGGTCGGCCAGAGTTTGCTGACTTCTGGGAGCAACATGGGGGGAGTAATTACGCTAGCGGGGGATCTAGCGGGGGGGGTAGGAGGGGGGAATTACTGGGTTGCTGCTGCTGGGGAGAGGGGGGAGCTGGTATGGGAGGGGATGGGCGGGGGGGCACCGCCTGGGGGAGATACAGCTGCGTGGGAACCGGGTGAGGAGCTGGAAAAAGGGGATGGCTAATCGACAAGGGGGGGGGGTAGGAAGCCCCCCAACCCGGCTGATCACGTGGAACGTGAGAGGGCTGAACGGGCCGATAAAGAGGGCACGGGTACTCGCACACCTTAAGAAACTTAAGGCAGATGTGGTTATGTTACAGGAAACGCACCTGAAACTGATAGACCAGGTTAGGCTACGCAAAGGATGGGTGGGGCAGGTGTTCCATTCGGGGCTAGATGCGAAAAACAGGGGGGTGGCTATATTAGTGGGGAAGCGGGTAATGTTCGAGGCAAAGACTATAGTGGCGGATAACGGGGGCAGATACGTGATGGTGAGTGGCAAACTACAGGGGGAGACGGTGGTTTTGGTAAATGTATATGCCACGAACTGGGATGATGCCAATTTTATGAGGCGGATGCTAGGACGCATTCCGGACCTAGAGATGGGAAAGCTGATAATGGGGGAGATTTTAATACGGTATTGGAACGAGGGCTGGATAGGTCGAAGTCCAGGACTGGAAGGAGGCCGGCAGCAGCCAAGGTACTTAAAGATTTTATGGAGCAGATGGGAGGTGTAGACCCGTGGCGATTTAGCAGACCTAGGAGTAAGGAGTTCTCGTTTTTCTCCTATGTCCATAAAGTCTACTCGCGAATAGTCTTTTGTGCTGGGAAGGGCGTTGATCCCGAAGGTGAGGGGAACAGAGTCTACGGCTATAGCCATTTCGGATCACGCTCCACACTGGGTGGACTTGGAGATAGGGGAGGAAACAGGAGGGCGCCCACACTGGAGAATGGACATGGGACTAATGGCAGATGAGGGGGTGTGTTTAAGGGTGAGGGGGTGCATTGAAAAGTACTTGGAACTCAATGATAATGGGGAGGTCCAGGTGGGAGTGGTCTGGGAGGCGCTGAAGGTGGTGGTTAGAGGGGAGCTGATATCAATAAGGGCACATAAAGGGAAGCAGGAGAGTAAGGAACGGGAGCGGTTGCTGCAAGAACTTTTGAGGGTGGACAGACAATATGCGGAAGCACCGGAGGAGGGACTGTACAGGGAAAGGCAAAGGCTACATGTAGAATTTGACTTGCTGACTACGGGCACTGCAGAGGCACAATGGAGGAAGGCACAGGGTGTACAGTACGAATATGGGGAGAAGGCGAGCAGGTTGCTGGCACACCAATTGAGGAAAAGGGGAGCAGCGAGGGAAATAGGGGGAGTGAGGGATGAGGAAGGAGAGATGGAGCGGGGAGCGGAGAGAGTGAATGGAGTGTTCAAGACATTTTATAAAAAATTATATGAAGCTCAACCCCCGGATGGGAGGGAGAGAATGATGGGCTTCTTGGATCGGCTGGAATTTCCCAAGGTGGAAGAGCAGGAAAGGGTGGGACTGGGAGCGCAGATCGAGGTAGAAGAAGTGGTGAAAGGAATTAGGAGCATGCAGGCAGGAAAGGCCCCGGGACCGGATGGATTCCCAGTCGAATTCTATAGAAAATATGTGGACTTGCTCGCCCCGGTATTGACGAGGACCTTTAATGAGGCAAAGGAAAGGGGCAACTGCTCCCGACTATGTCTGAAGCAACGATATCGCTTCTCTTAAAGAAGGAAAAGGACCCGCTACAATGCGGGTCCTATAGACCTATTTCCCTCCTAAATGTAGATGCCAAGATCCTGGCCAAGGTAATGGCAAAGAGAATAGAGGAATGTGTTCCGGGGGTGGTCCACGAGGACCAAACTGGGTTTGTGAAGGGGAGACAGCTAAACACGAATATACGGAGGCTGTTAGGGGTAATGATGATGGCCCCACCAGAGGGAGAAACGGAGATAGTAGTGGCGATGGATGCCGAGAAAGCATTTGATAGAGTGGAGTGGGATTATTTGTGGGAGGTGTTGAGGAGATTTGGTTTTGGAGAGGGGTATGTTAGATGGGTGCAGCTGTTGTATCGGGCCCCGATGGCGAGCGTGGTCACGAATGGACGGGGATCTGCATATTTTCGGCTCCATAGAGGGACAAGGCAGGGATGCCCTCTGTCCCCATTATTGTTGACTATGATGTGGAGATGCCGGCGTTGGACTGGGGTGAGCACAGTACGAAGTCTTACAACACCAGGTTAAAGTCCAACAGGTTTGTTTCGATGTCACTAGCTTTCGGAGCGCTGCTCCTTCCTCAGGTGAATGAAGAGGTCTGTTCCAGAAACACATATATAGACAAATTCAAAGATGCCAAACAATGCTAGGAATGCGAGCATTAGCAGGTGATTAAATCTTTACAGATCCAGAGATGGGGTAACCCCAGGTTAAAGAGGTGTGAATTGTCTCAAGCCAGGACAGTTGGTAGGATTTCGCAGGCCAGATGGTGGGGGATGAATGTAATGTGACACGAATCCCAGGTCCCGGTTGAGGCCGCACTCATGTGTGCGGAACCTGGCTATAAGTTTCTGCTCGGCGATTCTGCGTTGTCGCGGGTCCTGAAGGCCGCCTTGGAGAACGCTTACCCGGAGATCAGAGGCTGAATGCCCTTGACTGCTGAAGTGTTCCCCGACTGGAAGGGAACATTCCTGCCTGGTGATTGTTGCGCGATGTCCGTTCATTCGTTGTTGCATATCTGGGTATTGTTTGCACTGGCGATTGAGCCCCTGGCGATAGCGTTGAGGGGATCCAAGAAGTGGAGGGGAGTACTTAGAGGAGAAGAACACCGGGTATCTTTGTATGCGGACGATTTGCTACTATACGTGGCAGACCCGGCGGAGGGGATGCCAGAAATAATGCGGATACTTGGGGAGTTTGGGGATTTTTCAGGGTATAAATTGAACATGGGGGAAAAGTGAGTTGTTTGTGGTGCATCCAGGGAAGCAGAGTAGAGAAATAGAGGACCTACCGTTGAGGAAGGTAACAAGGGACTTTCGTTACCTGGGGATCCAGATAGCCAAGAATTGGGGCACATTGCATAGGTTAAATTTAACGCGGTTGGTGGAACAAATGGAGGGGGATTTCAAGAGATGGGATATGGTATCCCTGTCACTGGCAGGGAGGGTGCAGGCGGTTAAGATGGTGGTCCTCCCGAGATTCCTCTTTGTGTTTCAGTGCCTCCCGGTGGTGATCACGAAGGCTTTTTTTAAAAGGATTGAAAAGAGCATCATGGGTTTTGTGTGGGCCGGGAAGACCCCGAGAGTGAGGAAGGGATTCTTACAGCGTAGCAGGGATAGGGGGGGGCTGGCACTACCGAGCCTAAGTGAGTATTATTGGGCCGCTAATATTTCAATGGTAAGTAAGTGGATGGGAGAGGAGGAGGGAGCGGTGTGGAAGAGATTAGAGAGGGCGTCCTGTAGGGGGACTAGCCTACAGGCTATGGTGACAGCCCCATTGCCGTTCTCACCGAGGAACTACACCACAAGCCCGGTGGTGGTGGCTACACTGAAGATTTGGGGACAGTGGAGACGGCATAGGGGAAAGACTGGAGCCTTGGGGGGGTCCCCGATAAGAAACAACCATAGGTTTGCCCCGGGGGGAATGGATGGGGGATATGGAATGTGGCAAAGAGCAGGAATAACGCAACTGAAAGATCTGTTTGTGGATGGGAAGTTCGCGAGTCTGGGAGCGCTGACCGAGAAATATGGGTTGCCCCAAGGGAATGCATTCAGGTATATGCAACTGAGGGCTTTTGCGAGGCAACAGGTGAGGGAATTCCCGCAGCTCCCGACACAAGAGGTGCAGGACAGAGTGATCTCAAAGACATGGGTGGGGGATGGTAAGGTGTCAGATATATATAGGGAAATGAGGGACGAAGGGGAGACTATGGTAGATGAACTAAAAGGGAAATGGGAAGAAGAGCTGGGGGAGGAGATCGAGGAGGGGCTGTGGGCAGATGCCCTAAGCAGGGTAAACTCGTCGTCCTCGTGTGCCAGGCTAAGCCTGAATCAGTTTAAGGTATTACACAGGGCGCATATGACTGGAGCACGGCTCAGTAAATTTTTTGGGGTGGAGGATAGGTGTGCGAGGTGCTCGAGAAGCCCAGCGAATCATACCCATATGTTTTGGTCACGCCCGGCACTACAGGGGTTTTGGATGGGGGTGACAAAGGTGCTTTCAAAAGTAGTGGGGGTCCGGGTCGAACCAAGCTGGGGGTTGGCTATATTTGGGGTTGCACAAGAGCCGGGAGTGCAGGAGGCGAGAGAGGCCGATGTTTTGGCCTTTGCGTCCCTAGTAGCCCGGCGCAGGATATTGCTAATGTGGAAAGAAGCCAAGCCCCCGGGGGTGGAGACCTGGATAAATGACATGGCGGGGTTTATAAAGCTAGAGCGGATTAAGTTCGTCCTAAGGGGGTCGGCTCAAGGGTTCACCAGGCGGTGGCAACCGTTCGTCGAATACCTCGCAGAAAGATAGATGGAATGGAAAAAAGAAGGCAGCAGCAGCAGCCCAGGTCTGGGAGGGGGGGGGGGGGAGGAGGAGGAGGAACCAGAAGGACTCTCAGGGTTGTTAATATATACTGTATAATATGTATAGGTCGTTGCGATAGATAATTATATATTGGACTGTTAAATTATATTTTTGGAGAGTGTTACTTGTGACAAGGCAGTTGCCAATTAGGGTTAGTTTTCATTTTTGTTATTTATTATTTATTCATTTTTTGTTTATAAAATAGGTCATTGTTATTTGTGTTGTTATAATATTGTGTAAAGGATGCACAATGTACTGTGTTGGTTGACCAAAAATTTTCAATAAAATATTTATTAAAAAAAAGAGCGGGAGCTGAGAGTCAGAGCGGAGATTTAAAAAGAGCGGGAGTGAGAGTCAGAGCAGAGGTTTAAAAAGCGTGGGAGCTGAGAGTCGGAGAGGAGATTTAAAAAGAGGAGCTGAGAGTCGCGGAGATTTAAAAATCGCGGGAGTGAGAGTCACGGAGATTTAAACAGAGCGGGAGCTGAAAGTCGCGGATATTTTAAAAGAGCGGGAGCTGAGAGTCGGAGCAGAGATTTTAAAAGAGCGGGAGCTGAGAGTCGGAGCAGAGATTTTAAAAGAGCGGGTGCTGAGAGTCGGAGCAGAGATTTTAAAAGAGCGGGAGCTGCAAGGGACACCTCTGGGCAGCAGGCTGAAATTGAACAACAATTCAGGAGTGACATCACAGCAAAACAATACATTGGCTGGTGTTATCGTGTGGGGTGCAGAGGTTGCTGAGTGAGTGCTTGCTGAGAAGGGGAGTGAATGACAGGTAAGCTCTTTCTTTCTTTTTCTTTTTTTATCTAGAGGGGATGGCAGGGAAGGCAGTGCAATGTTCCTCCTGCAGAATGTTTGAGGTGAGGGACGCCGTCAGTGTCCCTGCTGATTTCACCTGTGGGAAGTGCACCCATCTCCAGCTCCTCAGAAACTGCGTTAGGGAACTGGAGCTGGAGTTGGATGAACTTCGGATCATTCGGGAGGCAGAGGTGGTCATACATAGAAGCTTCAGGGATGTAGTTACTCCGAAGAATAAAGATAGATGGGTGACGGTGAGAGGGGCTGGGAGGAAGCGGTCAGTACAGGGATCCCCTGTGGTCGTTCTCCTTAGTAACAAGTATACTGCTTTGGATACTGTTGGGTGGGGGGGGGGGGGAAACTTACCAGGGGTAAGCCATGGAGTACAGGTCTCTGGCACGGAGTCTGTCCCTGTTGCTCAGAAGGGAAGGGGGGAGAGGAGTAGAGCATTAGTCATTGAAGACTCCATAGTTAGGGGGATAGATAGGAGATTCTGTGGGAACAAGAGAGACTCGCAGTTGGTGTGTTGCCTCCCAGGTGCCAGAGTGCGCGATGTCTCGGATCGTGTTTTCGGGATCCTTAAGGGGAGGGGGAGCAGCCCCAAGTCGTGGTCCACAGAGGTACCAACGACATAGGTAGGAAAAGGGATGTAAGGCAGGAATTCAGGGAGCTAGAGTTGAAACTTAGATCTAGGACAGAGTTATTATCTCTGGGTTGTTACCCGTGCCACGTGATAGCGAGACGAGGAATAGGGAGAGTGAGAGTTGAACATGTGGCGACAGGGATGGTGCAGGAGGGAGGGTTTCAGATTTCTGGATAATTGGGGCTCATTCTGGGGTCAGTGGGACCTCTACAAACGGGATGGTCTACACCTGGACCAAAGGGGTACCAATATCTTGGGGGGGAAATTTGCTAATGCTCTTCGGGAGGGTTTAAGCTAGTTCAGTAGGGGATTGGGAACCTGAATTGTAGCTCCAGTATACAGGAGGTTGAGAATAGTGAGGTCATGAGTAAGGTTTCAAAGTTGCAGGAGTGTACCGGCAGGCAGGAAGGTGGTTCAAAGTGTGTCTTCTTCAATGCCAGGAGCATCCGGAATAAGGTGGGTGAACTTGCGGCATGGGTTGGTACCTGGGACTTCGATGTTGTGGCCATTTCAGAGACATGGATAGAGCAGGGACAGGAATGGTTGTTGCAGGTGCCGGGGTTTAGATATTTCAGTAAGCTCAGGGAAGGTGGTAGAAGAGGGGGAGGGGTGGCATTGTTAGTCAAGGACAGTATTACGGTGGCAGAAAGGACGTTTGATGAGGACTCGTCTACTGAGGTAGTATGGGCTGAGTTAGAAACAGGGAAGGAGAGGTCACCCTGTTAGGGGTTTTCTATAGGCCGCCGAAAAGTTCCAGAGATGTAGAGGAAAGGATTGCAAAGATTATTCTGGATAGGAGCGAAAGCAACAGGGTAGTTGTTATGGGGGACTTTAACTTTCCAAATATTGACTGGAAACGCTATAGTTCGAGTACTTTAGATGGGTCTGTTTTTGTCCAATGTGTGCAGGAGGGTTTCCTGACACAGTATGTAGATAGGCCAACGAGAGGCGAGGCCATATTGGATTTGGTACTGGGTGATGAACCAGGACAGGTGTTAGATTTGGAGGTAGGTGAGCACTTTGGTAATAGTGACCACAATTCGATTACGTTTACTTTAGTGATGGAAAGGGATAGGTATATACCGCAGGGCAAGAGTTATATCTGGGGGAACGGCAATTATGATGCGGTGAGGCAAGACTTAGGATGCATCGGATGGAGAGGAAAACTGCAGGGGATGGGCACAATGGAAATGTGGAGATTGTTCAAGGAACAGCTACTGCGTGTCCTTGATAAGTATGTACCTGTCTGGCAGGGAGGAAGTGGTTGAGCAAGGGAACCGTGGTTTACTAAAGCAGTCGAAACACTTGTGTAGCCACCTAAAATGGCTGATTCCCGATTAATTTGGCCAAAACCCGATATTAAATGGCTAACCGAAAAGGCTGATGGGAAAAGCAGCCAACAGGGCACAAACGGACAGCTGCAGACAGAATAGCGTATTTGTTATTCTGTATTGCTGTACCCCTCTGGGGAAGTCGGCCCAGATCGATACCTGCGACCATTAGCAGCACATCAACCCAGACATCTGCAGTTTAATCGGCGATCCCCGGGAACAATTGCAACATATTAGCAATTGAATGCCAGGCCAGACCTCTCGGCGCCAGCAGTGGCCGAGACAAAGACAGGTGAACGACCACCCCCCGATCAAGGAATCGCCCCATTATTGGAGCATATCGAACCCAGTGATTGGGAACAAGTCCAATCACTTGGGACCAGGGTCAAGGTCCGCCCCGAGAGGCGGGAAGCCCCTGGGACCTATAAAAATAGGGGCCAAGTTCAGATTGACCCTTCTCGCCCTTCTTCTCCTGCTCGCAACCTTCGCAAGAACCATCGACAAGAAACCGTAAGTTTGACTCCAGCGATCGCTACTCGATAGAGACTCTTAGCCATCGACCTGTATCAGCCTTTTGAATCCCGCAGACCAGACCCAATTCGATAATCCATTTGTTTCCCTGACCTGGTGGGCCATTCCCAAATGTTAAGTATTGGCCAGTAGTGGTAGGTAGTGATATAGAAAGTAGGATTATTGTGTAAGTATTGATTGCTGTACATAATAAATGACCGTTGATTTCAATCTTACTAAGCGGTGTGCAGTCTTATTAATCATAACTAGAGCTTGAATCACGTGGCAGTATCAGAAAGATACCTGGCGACTCGTGAGCAAAGGTGACATAATTAGAGCTACAAATTGGCGACTCCGCCGGGACCTGATCTAGAAGTGGAAAACCACTCCGGGAGAACCCCAGGAATTTGAATAGAATCCAATTGCAAACAAAAACAAAAAAACCACAAGTGTTCAAGCGATTGTGGTTAATAATTCACAATTCAGAAGTGTGTGTATGCATGCGTAACTAACAGGGTTATAAGGTAAAACTGATAGATTTTGTTGCGTCAAAACTGGCGGAAGTCGGTATTTTCAGAAATTAGCGCAAGCCGTACCCGCATCTACTACACCGCCTTAGCCCCCTGTTCCAAATTCGAACAAAGCAAGCAGATAGGAGAGATGGCCATGCAGGCAATGCAACGCCTCATGAATCCCGAAGAATTTGCGGTCGCAGCGACCAGCAGCAGTAGAGTGGGACAGTGTCCCATTTGGGAAGTGGAAATTCAGAAATTTCTACAGGGCATAGGATGGCCAGTGTGGAATGATTTCTGCAATAATGACGACTCAGGTCCCGAACGTATAGGGCATACTTGGTGGGAGAACCTGAGTGAAATCCATAAGAAGAGCTTAGCAAAAGCGCGCAAGCCCATGGCAATTGTGTCCTGTCTGGCACAATTGCGAGGCACAGAGGAGGTCGTCAGGACGCTCCGCAAAGAGGTAGAGGGCATACATCGTATGAGTAAAGTCGATGTATGCGAGGTGGAGAAAGAGAATCTGGAATTAAGGAGGAAATTAGCGGCAAAGGACAAAGAGGTGGCTGACGCCAAACGGGGTCACCAGTCTTGTCTGGCGCATTTGAGTAGTTTCCAGTCCCAGTATGAGAAGGCATATCAGGACACGCAGCGTGCAGTCCTGGTAAAGAAAGAGACAGAGAAGCAGGTGGAGACGCTACAGAAGCAATGTAGTGATCTCAAGGCAGCCTTGAGAGCGCTCCACGCTGCAACCACGGAACAAAGACAGAGCACCATAGACCATGCGAAGTGCCGAAAGCAAATTGCAGACCTGCAGTCACTGCTTTCTGTCCAGAAGGGATTCCAAGAGACCTTTGGGGAAAGTTTGGAACAGGAAGACGGCCCTGATTGGGAAGAACTGCAGGAGACAGCACAGCGATATGTTCAGGGAACATGTGCGCAGGGAAAGCCCCAAAGGAGGAAAGCACCCCCATCCCCCACACAGCAGGAAAGCACCCCAGCCCATCGCACAGCCACAGCAGACGAGGCGGAATTCCTATATTCCACCCCCCTCACAGTGACCCAATCACACCGTTCCTCCCCGCTTCAGACCCCCACCATTTCTTTGCCACCGTCAAACACCAGGCGACCATGTACGGCCTGGATGAGAAAGAGCAGGTAAAGCTCACGGTCCTCAGCTTAGACCCATCGGTCGCAGCAGCCCTTCCCGACCCACAGAATGTAGGAGGAGGCACCCTTGCAGAAATGCATACCGTGATCCTGGATGCGATCGGGTATAACCAGGGTGACCCCGTAGATGGCCTAAATAAGTGTAGGCAGAAGAAGTCGGAGCACCCCACAGCGTTCGCAGGACGCCTGTGGATTCATTTTGAAGCCGTTTTCGGAAACGTAGACCGTGCCCATTTGTCCCCAGACAATATGGCCAAATGGACCCGCACCCTTATCTCCCATGCCACAGATGCAGGACAGAATGCTTGTAATAGTTATGATCCCTCAGAAGACGCCCATAATGAGAAGTGGGTGGTTAAAAGATTGTCCCGCATTTGGGAGCAGTCTGTCCAGAATAAACCCGCCGCTAAAACCCCCGAGGAAAAGCAAGCCGCCGCAGACAGGCAGGCAGTAAAAGCAACACCTCACAACCCCGCCTGGGTAAGTGAGGGAAAGAACAGCCCCCCACCCAAATCGCAAGATTGTTACAACTGCGGACAGTTGGGACATTTTGCCAAAGAGTGCAATGCCCCTAAAAAGCCACAGAGAGCCCAACAGACAGGCACTCTCACTAAGAAAAAGGCAGAGCCCATACATAGCATTAGCGCCCGGTCGGATCAGACAGACTTGACCGGAACGGACTGACGGTGTACGGGCTCCCCCAGTTGGGTCTGCGATACCCTTTGGGATAGGTCAGGACAGCGGATCGAGCTTCTCTGGGACACAGGAGGGTCCCGCACCACCTTAAATTCCTCCACCCTTGGTAAGGACACGTGGCCCACCACAGCCACTATCACCCTCAGCGGCTTCACAGGCCACTCACAACAGGGGCATATCACGACCCCTGTACCCATCCAAATCGGAACCATTAACACAAAACACCCCATAGTCTTAGCCGACCTGCCCCAAACAGCAGAGCACATTTTGGGGATCGACTTCATGAATTCCCACCACCTCTCTTTCGATCCAGTCAACCAGTGTGTCTGGAAGATGGCGTAATCCGCTAGAGCCCCCGCAACGCTCAACATTGGGGACTATATGAACAAAATTAGCGCAGTACGCGAGTTTTGGTTCAACCCCACCACACTCAGCACGGACCGACAGGTTAGGGCAGTCCTGCAAAAGAACAGGGCAGCATTCGCAACCCACAAGCACGACTGTGGACGGATGACTGGCTCCGTAGAAATAACAGGACCAGACCCTAGACCCCAGAAACAGTACGGATTCCCCCTAGAAGCAGAGGGAGAAATCCTAAAGTTTATAGAGAGCTTATTAGAGCAGGGCGTCCTAAGATCGGTAGCCTCAACTAATAATGCCCGATTTGGCCAGTGAGGAAGCCCGACGGATCATTGCGCTTGACCATTGATTATCGGGAACTCAATAAAGTCACCCCCGCAGCAGCCCCCACCGTTGCAACAAGTCCCTAGACCATGCTCAAACAGGGACTCCATGCCCGATATTTCACGGTTTTGGACGTCAGTAATGGGTTCTGGTCCATTCCATTGGCAAAGGCGTGCTAGTATAAATTTGCCTTCACTTTCCGAGCTCAGCAGCACACGTGGACATGCCTGCCACAAGGCTTCCACAATTCCCCCTCCATTTTCCACCGACAGCTGGCAAATGGACTCGCAAACGTTTCTCGCCCCGAATGTCTGGTACAGTATGTAGATGATCTACTACTGCAGACAGACACCAAGGAAGAGCACATTGAGCTTCTGTCCGAACTCCTGGAATTGTTACATTCCATTGGCTGTAAAGTCAACCCCAAAAAGGCCCAGATTTTGGAAGAGAAAGTGGTATATTTGGGTACTATTATCACACACGGCAAACGCGAGATCGAGCATAAAAGAATTGACTCGATTGACAAATTGCCCCTTCCCCAGAACGTTTCAGCCCTCCGGTCGTTTTTAGGACTGGTTGGCTACTGCCGGAACCCCATTGACAGTTTCGCCAGCAAGGCAGCGTCCCTCTCAGACCTCCTAAAGAAAGGAGCCCCCTGGGAATGGCTTCCGCAGCATACGGAGGCTGTGGAATCACTAAAACAGGCGCTCATAGCCGCCCCCGCACTACAAGTTCCCGACCCGCTTTCCCCTTACGCCATAGAGGTAGCGACCACAGACCGCACCCTTTCAGCCGTGCTCCTGCAGGAACGGCACGACCAGCTAAGACCCGTGGCTTATGCCTCCCGAATTTTAGATGCTGTGGAGCAGGGATTTTCAGCCTGTGAGAGGCACCTGCTCGCAGTTTTCTGGGCAGTCCAGTACTTTTCCTATATTACCGGACTGAACCCCATCACCATTCTGACCGAGCACACCCCCACCCAACTTTTACTAGACGGACGACTTAAAGACGGTACCGTCAGCCAAATCCGCGCTGCTAGGTGGACCCTTCTCTTGCAGGGACGGGACATCACAGTAAAACGGACAAAGACTCACACATACTTAGCGGACAATTTACAGTACCCCGGAACCCCCCATGAGTGTGAAATCATCTCGCCCCACCATAATACAGGCCCCTTTCTGGCCAGAACACTCCCCAGAAAACTAGCCACTCCATCTCAGAGCCCCCCTCACCCGGACACGTGTGACCCCATTAGGATTTATGTGGATGGATCTTCCGCAGTCCTGGATGGGCAACGCATAACAGGTTGTGGGATTTATGTGGAGGACGCGCAGGGACGCGCCCTCGAGGAAATCGCATTAAAATTACCCGGACACTTAGGCGCGCAGGCAGCAGAGCTTGCGGCCATCGCTTACATTGTAGAGCACCCAGATTCCTTCCCCAGCTCAGCAGACATATATTCAGACAGTCTATACGTCTGCAACAGCCTCACAGAATTTCTGCCCCTGTGGGAAACAAGAGGATTTGTTTCCGTGGATGGGAAACCCCTCCCCTCAGCCCCATTACTCCGCCATATTCTCCAAAAAGCCAAGAACAGGACTTTTGGCATTATAAAAGTCCGCAGTCACCATCGTTCTGACGCACTGGCTAAGGCAGGATCCAGGCATGGGTACCTTTGGAAGCCCCCCGAAAGCGCGCCAGTGAGTGCGCCAGTGAGTGCAGTTCAGGTCACGCAGACTAGGATCGAGGATCTAGTAGCGGCCCAGCAGCAGGATATCGCTCTCACGGAGATCGTGAAAGGGAAGTTTCCAGCCTCCTACGAGAGGTACAGAAATACGATGACCACACACGATGGTGTGGTGTTAAAGGACACCCTTTATGTAGTTCCTGCGCAGGATAGGAACCAATTAATCTGTTTATTCCATGATGGTCATGGACACCAGGGAATCGATCCCACCGCAGTCCACCTCAAACAGCTTTGTTGGTGGCCAAATCTCAAGGAGGATGTATCCCATTACATTGAGAATTGCCTCATCTGCGCACAGAACAACCCAGATAAATATGCCAAAAAGGCCCAACTCAGCCACACCCGACCCGTTAACGGCCCCTGGACTAACCTCCAGATCGATTTTATAGGTCCATTGCCCCCTTGCAGGAATGGCTATAAATATGTTCTGGTGGTCATAGAACCTTTACCAAGTGGGTGGAAGCATTTCCAGCCCGCACCAACACCGCGAAAACCACAGCCAAGATCCGAACCCACCACATCTTCACAAGATGGGGACTCCCCCGCAGTATTGAATCGGACCAAGGTTCTCACTTTATGGGACGGGTCATGCAGAACGTCCTCACGATATTTGGCATAACCCAAAAATTTCACATTGCGTACCACCCTCAGTCGAGTGGTATAGTGGAGCGCATGAATCGGACCCTAAAAACCACCCTTAGAAAAATGGTCCAGCAGAACAACACCACTTGGGACTCAGTCCTCCCCTTTGCGCTGATGTTTTTGCGTAACACTGTTTCCACCTCCACAGGTTTCACCCCACACACCCTCATGACCGGACGCCCCATGAAAGGGACAGAATACTTGTTAGGTTTAGACCTAACCAGCCCCGAAGTCACGGCCCTCACTCACGAGAAAGCCGTGGAGCAATTAGTTGCGAATGTAAAAACGGCTCAGTTAGCAGCCGCTGTTAAATTGGGCACCAAAAGAAAACAGAGCAAGGCTTGTTTTGATAAGGCAGTACATGCAACGGAGTACGATATAGGACAACAAGTGATGTTGTCTGTATATAACCCCAGCACATTCCTGTCTCCGAAATACTTGGGTCCGTACTCCATTACGGATAAAGTAAGCCCATCGGTATATAAAATCAAATACCCAAATGGTAAAACTGCGTGGTTTCACATAAACCAGTTAAAGGCTTATGGAGCACAGTCAAACCACGCACACCACGTCATGCTTGACACAGCAGACCACACCCCGCCTACAGCCAATGTAACCCGACCAACCCCCACCACCTCCAGCCCAGCCACGGACTCGACCTCGACTCCACCCCCGAAATATACACCCCGCCCCGGAACGCCCACAGACTGCAGCAGCAGCGACAGCGACTGTGACTCGGACGATAGCCACAGCACGCCTCCCTACTATCCCCATACAACCGGACCCACACCCAGCGACTCCGATTTCGACTCCAGTGATCCCTTCATGATCACTTTCCTAAACAAACCCCACCGACCACCGAACCACACGGACGACCCCGACTTTGTCCCCACACAACTCGACGAAACTCATTGGCACCGCGACAACTCCTACAGACTCGTCCGAAACGATGAAAGCAACCCCCACGCAGCCCTCTCAACATTAATTCACTCCAGAGTTTGGCACCCGGGAGAAGGGGACGACCTCGAGTCGGACTCCCAAGCCGCCAACCCCTTTGCGACCCTGTTCGCAACAGAGAATTGAGGTGTCCACAAGATGTTTAAAGGAGACAGTTGGGAGAAGTGTTGTCCTTCCTGATGGAGCCAGCAGGATGTTTTATGTTGTTCGTATGTTTGTTTAAGTGTTGTTTGTCCGACAGGAGAATGTTTCTCACTGTCACACACCCATTCACCTGAAACTTTCCCACAGACACCCACCGCGGCCAGATGCTTGTTCAGCGGTACCAACTTGTCCACAGATACCTGGTCAACAGACCAGACGCTTGTTCAGCGGAATTGGCTCATCTGCAGATACCTGGTCAGCAGACCACACGCTCGTTCAGAGGAACTAGCTTCTCGTCAGACGCCCGTTCTGATTTGAGGTTAGAATCACAGCAGCAACCTCACCATGATGACTGCATTTTTGCCGGTTCTTGTCGGTTGCTCAGGCAGTGGAGAAACGGCGTGAGACCCGCCCTGCCTGGGGACCCCCCCGTTGGTCAAACACGCTCGGGTAGGGGAGATACGGCATTGGTAGCCGTCCTACCCGGGGACTCCATCCAAATCTTACCCGTCGCGGCCCACACGCACCTCATTTAACATTTTCATTTCAAAAAGGTTTTGTTTTTTTTGGCGACCTTTAGGTTGCCGCCATCTGCTATTTACATCCTGGAACATTGGGATGGTAAATCAGCACTGGTCCCTCACTGGGAAGTGTGCCGTGTCCTAAAATTTGTTTTGAAAAAAAATGAGAGAGTCACACATAGTGACCAATTATAAGGGTATAATTGGCCCCAAAAAGGACAGACACACTAACACACCGGATATTGAACCAAGGTAGTTACAGATACTCTGCTTGTTTCTACAGAACGCCAGAAGCTCCAGGACCGGAGAAAACAAAAGAACACAAGAAGGAAAAGGAAAGAGGACAGCCATGAGGACTTCTTTCATCGTGATCAAAATCTTCCTTTTGGATATTTGGTTGCACGGGAACGCAGACCCCATTACTCCAAACCCCCCTGCCATTAATGTTTCACTGCCCCGCAGTACCCAAAGCCCAGTCACCAGCGACACTGCATCTTCCTGGTGTGCCAGGTTCATAACCTGGTACTCCCTGTCCTATGTGATCGAAACACTGTTAGCGTTGGCGATACTCTGCTGTGCAGTGCAGACTATGCGCCTCCGCAAATGGAGAAGGAGAGCGTACCGCGCTCGGACCCCGGTATATCGGATCCGATCCCCTATATTCGGGTATGACCAGACCCCCGACCCCCGTGACCTATAATACAATAAAGAACATGCACTTGCGTTTTTCTGTAAATAAAAAAATGTACAAAACCCCCATAAACAAAAAAGTGTATGATCCTGAGCTTGACTGCCCAGCCAGGAAAGAGCATATTGAATGTTATAATTGTTGTTGCATGGTTCAGGAAGATAGGATAATGCAATGTTTGATGAGTATAGTGTATTTAGATAAAATTAGAGGTTCCAAGTTTTTGAAGCGCTGCATCAGAGGTGGGCGGAAAGATTTGAGGACCTGGAGAATAGGTCGAGGAGGAAGAATCTTCGGATTCTGGGTCTCCCCGAAGGAGTGGAGGGGCCCGATGCTGGGGCATATGTGAGCACGATGCTCAATTCGCTGATGGGCGCGGGAGCTTTCCCGAGGCCTCTGGAGCTAGATGGGGCTCACCGGGTCCCAGCAAGGAGACCCAAGGCCAACGAGCCGCCAAGGGCTGTAGTGGTGAGGTTTCATCGCTTTATGGACAGAGAGTGTGTCCTGAGATGGGCCAAGAAAGAGCGGAGCAGCAGGTGGGAGAACACGGAGATCCGAATCTACCAGGACTGGAATGCAGAGATGGCTAAGAAGAGAGCTGGTTTCAATCGGGCTAAGGTGGTGCTCTATCGAAAGGGGGTGAAGTTCGGTATGCTGCATCCAGCGCGACTGTGGGTGACCAATTGATCAACGTGACGTTCCAGGATCGGCACCACTATTTTGAAACGCCTGATGAGGCATGGAGCTTTATACGGACTGAAAAGTTAGACTCAATTTGAGGGTATGTTGTGGGGGGATGTTTACTGTGTTCATTACGTTTAGGGAATATTCCTTTGGTTTGGGTGCTGGATGGGGATGGGTGAAGAGATTTGATGGGGAGACTGTGGGAGAGTGTGGGCGACGGTGTTGGAGGGGCAGACCCCCACGAAGGAAGAGGGGAAGTGGAGGCCCGGGGATGGGGAACTGGGGTAAGGTCGCAAAAGGAGCTGCGCCAGAGGAGGCGGGGCCGGCTCAGGAAAGCGCGGGCTTTTTCCCACGCTAGGGAACGGGCGGTGCTGGAGAGGAGCGCACACTGACTGCCAGGGAGGGGGAGGGGGGATTCTCACACTGGAGGGGTTGATGGAATGGCGGGAGAGGCCGGGGTCAGCAGGAGCCAGCTGACTTACGGGAGTGTCATGGGGGGAGCAAAAGGGCTAGATGTGGATCTAGCGGGGGGGTGGGGGGGGGGTATAGGGTTGCTGCTGCATTGGCCAAAGGGGAGCTGGAAGTAGGAGAGGTGGTCGGGGCGGGGGGGCTGCCGTCTGGAGGACGCGGGAGGCGCGGGCACGCGGCTGGCCTAGAAAAGGAGATGGCTAGTCGGGGGGGGTGAGCAGCCCCCCAATGCGGCTGATAACTTGGAATGTGAGGGGCCTGAACGGGCCGGTCAAGAGGGCCCGGGTGTTCGCGCACTTAAAGGGACTGAAGGCAGACGTGGTCATGCTTCAGGAGACACATTTGAAGGTGGCAGATCAGGTTAGGCTGAGAAAGGGATGGGTAGGACAGGTATTCCATTCAGGGCTGGATGCAAAGAACAGAGTGGTTGCAATACTGGTGGGGAAGCGGGTGTCATTTGAGGCAATGAATACTGTAGTGGATAATGGAGGTCGATATGTGATGGTGAGCGGTAGGTTGCAGGGGGTGTGGGTGATACTGGTAAACGTATCCGCCCTGAACTGGGAAGATGCCGGATTTATGAAACGCATGCTGGATTGGGTTCCGGACCTGGAGGTAGGAAGTTTGATAATGGGCGGGGGGGATTTCAACACGGTGCTGGACCCAGCACTGGATCGCTCTCGGTCCAGGACGGGTAAGAGGCCGGCTGCGGCCAAGGTGCTCGGGGTTTATGGACCAGATGGGGGGAGTGGATCCATGGAGGTTTGTCAGGCCCCTGGCCAGGGAATTTTCATTCTTTTCCCACATCCATAGAGCCTACTCCCGGATAAAAAAAATTTTGAGTAGGGCGCTAATCCCGAAAGTGGAGGGAACGGAATATTCGGCCATAGCCATCTCGGACCACGCCCCGCACTGGGTGGAGCTGGAGTTAGGAGAGGAGAGGGACCAGTGCCCACTGTGTCGCCTCGATGTGGGACTGTTGGCGGATGAGGAGGTGTGCGGGCGGGTGTGCAATGAAAGATATTTGGAGGCCAATGACAACGGGGAGGTGCAGGTGGGGGTAGTTTGGGAGGCGCTGAAGGCGGTGGTCAGGGGAGAGTTCATCTCCATTAGGGCCCACAGGGAGAAGAGAGAGGGCAGGGAGAGGGAGAGGTTGGTGGGGGAGATTTTAAGGGTGGACAGGAGATATGCAGAGGCCCCCGAGGGGGGACTGCTCAGGGAGCGGCGGAACCTCCAGACGGAGTTCGACCTGTTGACCACAAGGAAAGCAGAGGCACAGTGGAGGAAAGCGCAGGGGGCGACGTATGAGTATGGGGAGAAGGCGAGTCGGATGCTGGCACACCAGCTTCGTAAGAGGGAGGCAGCGAGGGAGATAGGTGGAGTTAAGGATAGCGGGGGGGAATATGGTGCGGAGTGCGGTGAGAATAAACAAGGTATTTAGGGACTTCTATGGGGATCTGTACAGGTCTGAGCCCCCAGCGGGGGAGGAAGGGATGCGACGATTTTTGGATCCGCTGAGGTTCCCGAGGGTGGAGGAGCAGTAGGTGGCTGGTTTAGGGGCGCCAATTGGGCTGGAGGAGCTGGTTAAAGGATTGGGGAGCATGCAGGCGGGGAAGGCCCCGGGGCCAGATGTGTTCCCGGTCGAGTTTTACAGGAAATACGTGGACCTGCTAGGCCCGTTGCTATTGAGGACTTTCAATAAGGCAAGGGAGGGGAGGGACCTTGCCCCCGACAATGTCCAGGGCGCTGATCTCTCTGATCCTGAAGCGGGACAAGGACCCACTGCAGTGTGGGTCGTATAGACCGATCTCGCTCCTCAATGTGGATGCTAAGTTGCTGGCAAAAGTGCTGGCTACGAGAATTGAGGACTGTGTACCGGGGGTGATTCATGAGGACCAGACGGGATTTGTAAAGGGCAGGCAGCTAAACACCAATGTGCGGAGGCTCCTCAATGTGATTATGATGCCTTCGGTGGAGGGAGAGGCGGAGGTAGTGGCAGCTATGGACGCGGAGAAGGCCTTTGACCGGGTGGAGTGGGAGTATCTTTGGGAAGTGCTGCGGAGGTTTGGGTTCGGAGAGGGGTTCATCAGCTGGGTCAGGTTGCTATATAGAGCCCCGGTGGCGAATGTGGCTACGAATCGGTGGAGGTCGTAGTACTTTCGGCTGTACCGAGGGACGAGGCAGGTGTGCCCCCTGTCCTCCTTGTTGTTTGCATTGGCAATTGAGCCTCTGGCCACGGCACTAAGGGAGTCCAGGAAATGGAGGGGACTGGTCCGAGGGGGAGAGGAACATCGGGTGTCGCTGTATGCAGACGACCTGTTGCTGTATGTGGCAGATCCAGTGGAGGGGATGGCGGAGGTCATGCGGATCCTAAGGGAGTTTGGGGACTTCTCGGGGTATAAGCTCAATGTAGGGAAAAGTGAGCTCTTTGTGGTGCATCCAGGGGACCAGGGAAGGGGGATAGACGACCTACCATTGAAGAGGGCGGACAGGAACTTTCAGTACTTGGGGATCCAGGTGGCTGGGAGTTGGGGGGCCATGCCCAAGCTCAATTTGACGCGGTTGGTGGAGCAGATGGAGGAGGATTTCAAAAGATGGGATGTGCTGCCACTCTCGCTAGCGGGCAGGGTGCAGTCGGTTAAAATGATGGTCCTCCCGAGGTTTCTCTTTGTGTTCCAGTGCCTTCCCATTATGATTCCCAAGGCCTTTTTCAAACGGGTAGGTAGGAGTATAATGGGTGTCGTGTGGGCAAATAAGACCCCGAGGGTAAAGAGGGTGTTTCTGGAGCGTAGTAGGTGCAGGGAGGGCTGGCGCTGCCGAATTTGTGCGACTATTATTGGGCTGCCAATGTGGCGATGATCCGTAAGTGGGTAATGGAGGGAGAGGGGGCGGCGTGGAAGAGGTTGGAGATGGCATCCTGCGTGGGCACGAGCCTGAGGGCGCTGGCGACGGCACCGCTGCCGCTTTTGCCGACAAGGTACACCATGAGTCCAGTGGCGGCGGCGACGTTGAAGATCTGGGAGCAGTGGAGACGACACAGGGGCGAGGTGGGAGCCTCGGTTTGGTCCCCAATTCGAGAGAACCATCGGTTCGTCCCAAGAAGGATGGATGGGGGGTTTCGGAGCTGGCATCTGGCAGGGATTAGAAGAATGGGGGACCTGTTTATAGATGGGACGTTTGCGAGCCTAGGGGCACTGGGTTACCCCCGGGAAATGCATTCAGGTATATGCAACTGAGGGCGTTTGTGAGGCGGCAGGTGAGGGAATTCCCACTGCTCCCGGCACAGGGGACTCAGGACAGGGTGATTTCGGGTGTATAGGTTGGAGAAGGCAGGGTCTCGGCGATCTACCAGGAGCTGAAAGAAGAGGCGGAGGCCTCGGTAGAGGAATTAAAGGGCAAGTGGGAGGAGGAGCTTGGGGAGGAGATAGATGAGGGTCTGAGGGCTGATGCCCTGAGTAGGGTTAATTCTTCCTCCTCTTGCACCAGGCTCAGCCTAATACAATTCAAGGTTACTCACAGAGCGCATATGACAGGGGCGAGGTTGAGTAGGTTCTTTGGGGTGGAGGACAGATGTGGGAGGTGCTCGGGAAGCGCCTCGGCGAATCACGTCCACATGTTCTGGTCATGCCCGGCACTGGATGGGTTTTGGAGGGGTTTCACGAGGACAATGTCCAAGGTGGTGAAAGTCCAGGTCAAGCCGAGTTGGGGGTTGGCAGTATTTGGGGTAACGGACAAGCCGGGAATGCAGGAGGCGAAAGAGGTCGGTATCCTGGCCTTTGCGTCCCTGGTAGCCCGGCGGAGGATCTTGCTATTATGGAAGGACGCGAAGCCCCCCAGTGTGGAAGCCTAGATAAATGACATGGCAGGGTTCAATAAGCTGGAGAGGATAAAGTTTGCCTTACGAGGGTCTGTGCAGAGGTTCTTCAGGCGTTCCTAGACTATCTCGCAGAGCGTTAGGAGGTCAGCAGCAGCAGCTCACGGGGGGGGGGGGGGGGGGAAGGGTCTCTTTCGGGGGTTGGAATTCGGGTGGGGGGGGGGGCTTCCCTACGGGTACCTTTGAATGTCATAGTTACTGTATATGGGGAAACCCAATATATAAGTTTTGTATAATTTTTGGCTGTTGTGTTTGTGTTTCTTTCTTTTTGTTATGGGGGGGGGGTTGTTAAAAATTGTTGGAAAATTTGAATAAACATATTTTTTTAAAAATACAGTCTTGATGCCACCTTTAACCAATAAAGCAACTCCACCTTCTGTCTATCCTTTAGAAATACCGAGGAGAGGCAGCACGGTGGCACAGTGATTAACACTCATGGTGCCAAGGTCCCAGGTTCGACCCGGCTCTGGGTCACTGTCTATGGGGAGGTGGCACATTCTCCCCGTGTCTGCGTGGGTTTCGCCCCCACAACCCAAAAGATGTGCAGGCTAGGTGGATTGGACATGCAAAATTGCCCCATTAATTGGAAAAATTGAATTGGGTACTCTAAATTTATATTAAAAATAAGGAATACTGAGTCCCCTTGGAGATCTAACTCCCGACTCCTGTCCCCCTGGAACCATGTTTCCGTGATCCCCACCAAATCAGACTCATTTGTCTCCTTTGACCTTATTCCAAATACTGCTTGCATTTAGGTGCAAGGTTTTTAAATACATCCTACTGACTTGTCTTTCCCTTGCAGGATCTCATTGCACAGGCCATTTCCCCCTCACCCTGATCACGGCCTGCGCCCCTCCCCGGTACCTGTCTGAACAGGAGCCCGGTGGGGAAGCCCATTGTCCCTCTCAGGCTCCTCTGAGCTGCCCTCACAGCTGCTGGTCCTCCGATTCCGGCCATTTCCGCTCCTCCGGCCCCGCCCACCCTTCCCGCCGGTCACCGCGGCTCCCCCGAGAGAGCGCCCACCTCCTGTCATCAGGCGACGGAATGATTGATGAGCGGCCCCGGGTGGAGTGGGGTGGGGTGGGGGGGAAGGGCCGCCATCTTGTGCAGGGCATCAGGGGGAAGAGCCGCCATCTTGTGAGGGGCATCGGGCCGGAAGGGCGATGGATGTCACTTCAGTAGATGCCTCGCTGCCTCTTTTGGCTCTTGACAGAGCGTGCGCCATTATTGTGAGGGGCACACTGAGCTGAGCGGCCCACCTCCTGAAGTCAAGGCGCGCGTCCAGACGCCATCTTTCTGAGGGGCAGGCTGCGAGGCCCTCTTCTGGCGGGACAGCTCAGTTTCGTCTGGGAGGGGATCAATAGTGCAGGCGCCATCTTGGTGAGGGGCAGTGGGCTGGTGGAGTCCAGCAATTGGATTGCTTTATTAGGGCCAAGCCACAAAGGCCACCCCCCACCCCATGGTCAAATCATAATGCCATCCAGCGGGGTGATGGGGGTTGGTGAGAGGGGCATGTCCACGATGAGTTTACCCACAGCAATGGTTACTGAATTGCCATCAATTAAGACGGAAAACGCAGAGTGGATTAACTATGGCTTTAATTGACTTACAACAGAGCTGGCAGCATGCCCCAGAATGAGGCAGTGTGAGAGGTCGGCAGTTTATATACCCAGGCCTAGGGGGAGGAGTCATGGGCAGAGCCAAAACCGTACAACATGTAATATAGTGGCAATACTGTACAACACGTGGTTTCACCACATTCACCCCCTGTTTTAAAAAATGTCCGGCGGGGGTGAAGTGAACAAGTTGCGTCAGAGATTGAGTCTGACGGGGGCTTTGATTGTCCACTGTGACCGCCTCAGTTCCAGCTGTGGTGTAGGTATCGAAGTCGGCTGAAGCGTTGAGGCCTGCGTGCCCAGGAGCAACACAGCTTCTGTGTTCTCAGGCGGGTGGGCAGTAACGGGGGAAGGAGGTATAGGGTCGGGTCGGGTAGTAGTGGAGAGGGGAGGAATAGAGCCGGGAGCGCCGGTGACAGTCGCTGGGGAACCTGCGGGTGCCAAATCCCGAAGGGAGACTGTGTTCTCCCGCCGGCATGGTGAGCCATGTAGGCGTACTGGGGATTCGCATGGAGGAAAAGGATCTTCTCTACCAGAGGATCTGACTTATGAGTCCTCACATGTCGTTGGAGGAGGACGGGCCCTTGAACCGTCAGACAGGTCGGTTGGACCTTCTGGGGAAGGCAAACACCCTCTCGTGGGGGGTCACATTAGTAGCGGTGCAGAGAAGCGACCGGATGGATTGGGAAGGACCTTCTGCCAGCGGGAGACCTCTAGACAGTAGGGCAAGAAGGACGGCCTTCCAGACCGTCGCGTTCTCCCTCTCCACCTGTCCGTTCCCCCGGTAGTCCTGCTTGAGGCGAGCCCTTGCTAATCAGGAACTGACGCAGCTCATCACTCATGAAGGAGGAACCCCGATCACTATGGACGTAAGTGGGGAAACCGAACAAGGTGAAGTCACTGCTCAGGGCCTTGATGACTGTGGCAGAGATCATGTCTGGGCATGGGATGGCAAAAGGGAAACATGAGTACTCGTCAAGGATATTGAGGAAGTACACCTTACGGTCGGAGGGGAGGGGCCCTTTGAAATCAATGCTGAGGCTTTCAAAGGGGCCTGAGGCCTTTACCAGGCGTGCTCTGTCTGGCCGATAGAAGTGCGGTTTGCACTCCGCGCAGACCTGGCAGTCCCTGGTCATGGTCCTGACCTCCTCGATGGAGTGAGGCAGGTTGCGGGCCTTGATATAATGGAAAAGCCGGGTGACCCCCGGGTGACAGAGGTCATTGTGGAGGGTCCGCAGTCGGTTTACTTGTGCGCTGGCACAAGTACCGCGGGAAAGGGCATCTCGGGGCACATTAAGCTTCCCAGGACGATACTGGATGTCATAGTTGTAGGTGGAGAGTTCGATCCTCCACTTCAATATCTTATCGTTCTTGATCTTGCCCCGCTATGTGTCACTGAACATGAAGGCAACCGACCGTTGGTCAGTGAGGAGAGTGAATCACCTGCCGACCAGCTAATGCCTCCAATGTCGCACAGCTTCCACAATGGCTTGGGCTTCCTTTTCGACGGAGGAGTGCCGAATTTCGGAGGCACGGAGGGTACGGGAGAAGAAAGCCACGGGCCTTCCTGCCTGGTTGAGGGTAGCGGCCAGGGCAAAGTCAGACGCGTCGCACTCTACCTGGAACGGGATGGATTCGTCCACAGTGTGCATCGCGGCTTTGGCAGTATCCGCCTTGATGCGGTCGTAGGCCAGGCGAGCCTCAGCCGTCAGGGGAAAAACAGTTGATTTGATGAGTGGGCGGGCCTTCTCCACATAATTGGGAACCCACTGGGCAGAGTACGAAAAGAACCCCAGGCATCTCTTCAGGGCAGTGGGGGAGGGGGAGTTGCAGGAGGGGGCGTATGGGGTCGGGGTCGGGCCCTAGGACTCCGTTTTCCACGACGTAGCCAAGGATGGCTAGTCGGGTTGTGCGGAAACCGCATTTCTCCTTATTGTATGTCATATTAAGGAGCTGGGCGGCGTGGAGGAATTTCTTGAGGTTAGCGTCGTGGTCCTGCTGATCATGGCCGCAAATGGTGACATTATCTAGATACGGGAACGTGGCCCGCAGTCCGTACTGGTCAACTATTCGGCCCATCGCTCGCTGGAAGACCGAGACTCCATTGTTGACGCCGAAGGGAACCCGGAGAACGTGGTAGAGGCGGCCAGCTGCCTCGAAGGCAGTGTAGTGGCGGTCCTCCGGGCGGATAGGGAGCTGGTGGTACGCGGACTTCAGGTCCACGGTGGAGAAGACCCGGTACTGCGCAATCTGATTGACCATGTCGGATAGGCAGGGGAGGGGGTACGCATCGAGCTGTGATTGATGGTCTGACTGTAGTCGATGACCATCCAATGCTTCTCCCCAGTCTTGACGACCACCACTTGAGCTCTCCAGGGGCTGTTACTGGCCTCTATGATCCCTTCCCGCAGGAGCTGCTGAACCTCCGACCTGATGAAGGTCATGTCCCGAGTACTGTATCATCTGCTCTTAGTGGCGACAGGCTTACAGTCTGGGGTGAGGTTCGCGAAGAGAGAGGGAGGGTCGACCTTCAGGGTCGAGAGGCTACAGACGGTGAGAGGGGGCAGGGGTCCATCGAACTTCAGGGTGATACTCTGGAGGTTGCACTGGAAGTCAAGACCCAGAAGAACTTCCACGCAGAGGTGTGGGAGGATGGAGAGCCTAAAATCTTTGACATCTATGCCCTGTACTGTGAGAGTCACGACACAGTACCCACGGATTTGCACGGTATGCGACCCAGAGGCCAGGCAGATTCTCTGGGCTGCGGGTAAAACGGGAAGGGAGTAGCCTGTACCGTGTCCAGGTGTATGAAGCTGCCTGTGCTCCCGGAGTCAAAAAGGCAGGCCGACTCGTGGCCATTGATCCGGACCACCATCATAGATTTTGTGAGGTAACGAGGCCGAGACTGGTCTAGGGTGATGGAGGCGGCCACGGGACGGCGGGCTGGCTTCGGACGGCAGGCGGGCTTCGGACAGCGGGCGGGCCAGTCGAGAGTAGCAGAGGCCAGCTCAGAATACAGCACAGAACAGGCCCTTCGGCCCACGATGTTGTGCCGAACCTTTGTCCTAGATTAATCATAGATTATCATTGAATTTACAGTGCAGAAGGAGGCCATTCGACCCTTTGAGTCTGCACCGGCTCCTGGAAAGAGCACCCTACCCAAACTCAATACCTCCACCCAACACCAAGGGCAATTTTGGACATTAAGGGCAATTTATCATTGGCCAATTCACCTAACCTGCACATCTTTGGACTGTGGGAGAATACCGGATCCGGCACCCGGAGGAAACCCACGCAGACACGGGGAGGACGTGCAGACTCCGCACAGACAGTGACCCAAGCCAGAATCGAACCTGGGACCCTGGAGCTGTGAAGCAATTGTGCTATCCACAATGTTACCGTGCTGCCCTTAAGAACAAATAAATCTACACTATATAATTTTACCGTAATCCATGTATCCAATAGCTGCTTGAAGGTCCCTAATGTTTCCGACTCAACTACTTCCACAGGCAGTGCATTCCATGCCCCCACTACTCTCTGGGTAAAGAACCTACCTCTGATGTCCCTCCTATATCTTCCACCTTTCACCTTAAATTTATGTCCCCTTGTAATGGTTTGTTCCACCGGGGGAAAAAGTCTCTGACTGTCTACTCTATCTATTCCCCTGATCATCTTATAAACCTCTATCAAGGCGCCCTCATCCTTCTCCGTTCGAATGAGAAAAGGCCTAGCACCCTCAACCTTTCCTCGTAAGACCTACTCTCCATTCCAGGCAACATCCTGGTAAATCTTCTTTGCACCTTTTCCAAAGCTTCCACATCCTTCCTAAAATGAGGCGACCAGAACTGTACACAATACTCCAAATGTGGCCTTACCAAAGTTTTGTACAGCTGCATCATCACCTCACGGCTCTTAAATTCAATCCCTCTGTTAATGAACGCGAGCACACCATAGGCCTTCTTCACAGCTCTATCCACTTGAGTGGCAACTTTCAAAGATTAATGAACATAGACCCCAAGATCTCTCTGCTCCTCCACATTGCCAAGAACTCTACCGTTAACCCTGTATTCCGCATTCATATTTGTCCTTCCAAAATGGACAACCTCACACTTTTCAGGGTTAAACTCCATCTGCCACTTCTCAGCCCAGCTCTGCATCCTATCTATGTCTCTTTGCAGCCGACAACAGCCGTCCTCACTATCCACAACTCCACCAATCTTCGTATTGTCTGCAAATTTACTGACCCACCCTTCAACTCCCTCATCCAAGTCATTAATGAAAATCACAAACAGCAGAGGACCCAGAACTGATCCCTGCGGTACGCCATTGGTAACTGGGATCCAGGCTGAATATTTACCATCCACCACCACTCTCCTTTGTTTTGTTGACATTGAGGGAGAGATTACTGTCGTTGCACCAGTTCACCAGATTCTCTATCTCATTCCTGTGCTCTGTCCCGTCATTGTTTGAAATCCAACCCTCTACGGTGGTGTCATCAGCAAATTTGAAAATCGAGTTGGAGGGGAATTTGGCCACACAGTCATAGGTGTACAAGGAGTATAGTAGGGGGCTGAGGACACAGCCTTATGGGGCACGGGCGTTGAGCATGATTGCGGAGGAGGTGTTGTTGCCTATCCTTACTGATTGTGGCCTGGGGTTAGAAAGTTTAGGATCCAGAGGGAGGAGTCGAGGCCAAGGCTACGGAGTTTGGAGATGAGATTCGTAGGAATGATGGTGTTGAAGGCTGAGCTGTAGTCGATAAATAGGAGTCTGACATAGGTGTCTTTGTTATCTAGGTGTTCCAGGGTAGAGTGCAGGGCCATGGAGATGGGGTCTGCTGTGGACCTGTTGCAGCGGTAGGCGAACTGTAGTGGATCAAGGCAATCCGGGAGGCTATAGTTGATTCATGCCATGACTAACCTTTCGAAGCACTTCATGATGATGGATGTCAGAGCCACTAGATGACAGTCATTAAGGCACGCTGCTTGGCTTTTTTTTGGTACAGGGATGATAGTCGTCTTCTTGAAGCAGATAGGGACATCGGATTGTTGTAAAGAGAGGTTGAAGATGTCTGTGAATACCCCCGCCAGCTGATCCGCGCAAGACCTGAGTGCCCGTCCGGGTACCCAATCTGGGCCAGTGGCTTTCCGAGGGTTAACCTTCGAGAAGGCTGCTCTGACGTCTGCAGTGGTGATCTCAGATACAAGTTCATCCGCGGCTTCTGGGGTGGAGGGCTCGCTCTCACTGACCTCTTGTTCAAAGCGGGAATAGAATGCGTTGAGCTCATCAGGAAGGGGTGCGTTGGAGCCAGCGATTTTACATGTCTTCATCTTGTAGCCCGTTATGTCTTGCAGACCTTGCCATAGACGGCGGGGGTCCGTGTGGCTAGCCTGCGACTCGAGCTTGGTCCGGTACTGTCTTTTGGCATCTTTGATGGATTTCTTTAGATCATATCTGGCTTTCTTGTAGAGGTCAGGGTCACCTGACTTGAACGCCTCAGACCTAGACTTCAGCAAGCAGTGGATATCCCTGTTCATCCAGGGTTTCCGGTTGGGAAACACGCGGATTTGTTTCTTTGGCGCACAGTCTTCTACACACTTACTAATGAAGTCAGTAGCGGCGTACTCGTTAAGGATGGTCGCAGAGTTTTTAAACATTGACCAGTCCACTGACTCCAAGCAGACCCGTAGGAGATCATCCGATTCCACAGACCAACAATGCACGACTTTCTTTGATGGATTCTCCCGCTTCAGTTTTTGCTTAAATGCCGGGAGCAGGAGCACAGCCTTGTGGTCAGATTTGCCAAAGTGTGGGCGGTGATAGAGCGGTAGGCATGTTTGATATTTGTGTAGCAGTGGTCCAGGATGTTTGGGCCTCTGGGGGAACAGGTGACGTGTTGGTGGTAACTTGGTAGTACGCTCCTGAGCTTGGCCTGATTGAAGTCCCCAGCTACAATGAACAAGGCCTCGGGATGTTTAGTTTCAAGGCTATTTGTGGTGGTGAATATTTTGTCCAGTGCGATTTTCACATTCGCATGGGATGGGATGTCAACTGCCATCAGGATAACGGAGCTGTACTCCCGCGGAAGGTAGTAGGGGCGGCATTTTAGCGTCAGGTATTCTAGATCCGGATAGCAAAAACTCGCCAGTGTTGCCTCATCTAGGCACCAGGAGGTTTTGATTGTATATATCGACAAAGTCACAGATGCAAGACGATACTTTGAATGCGAGCATTTGCAGGTAATTAAGTCTTTACAGATCCAGAGAGAGGCGTAATCCCAGGTTAAAGAGGTGTGAATTGTCTCAAACCAGGACAGTTGATAGGATTTTGCAAGCCCAGGCCAGATGGTGGGGGGTGATTGTAATGCGACATGAATCCAAGGTCCCAGTTGAGGCTGTACTCATGTGTGCGGAACTTGGCTATAAGTTTCTGCTCGGCGATTCTGCGTTGTCGCGCGTCCTGAAGGCCGCCTTGGAGAACGCTTACCCGAAGATCAGAGGCTGAATGCCCTTGACTGCTGAAGTGTTCCCCGACTGGAAGGGAACATTCCTGCCTGGCGATTGTCGCACGATGTCCGTTCACCCGTTGTCGCAGCGTCTGCATGGTCTCGCCAATGTACCACGCTTCGGGACATCCTTTCCTGCAGCGTATGAGGTCGACAACGTTGCCCGAGACACACGAGTATGTACCGCGTACCTGGTGGGTGGTGTTCTCAGGTGTAATGGTGGTACCCATGTCGATGATCTGGCACGTCTTGCAGAGATTGCCATGGCAGGGTTGTGTGGTGTCGTGGTGTAGCCATCTGGGATGGCCACTTCCAGAATACAAAATGGATGCCCGCAATGAATGAAGGGAACTATGGACAATGCTAAGAAAGCAGGCAGGCACAGAGCCTGTATGCATATTGGAACCGCAGCTCCCAGACGAGACTCAAACTATAGGCCCATTAACATATTGATGGCCCATCTCCAGGAACAAAGTAAAGACACTCAAGTAACCGATATAGCTCCAGACATCGCGGCGCCAGTTCCCCAAACCGAAAGCGTAAACAAAGCCAGCCCAACGGCCACATAGGACCCGCCCAGCCATCAGGGCACCCGCCCCTTTATTGGTCAAGATCAATACCAGTGATCAAGATGCGGACCAATTGATTGGGGCCAAGTTCAAGGCCCCGCCCAAAAGCCCCTCCGAAGAAACCCCCGAGAGAGAATCGCTCTCTTGGAATTGGCTCTCACAGCGGAGAGACCCTTCCACCAGCTACACCAGAAGCAAGTAAGTCCAAGGTCAATGCTCGCTACCAGACGGACGACCTTAGCTGTTCCCCTTCACCACTTCGACCCCAGCAGCCTCAGATCCGAACAACGGCCATTGTTCCTCTGACTGAGTGGGAGCCTGAAGCTAAGTATAGGTGTTAGTGTTAGAAATAGTTTAGTTTGTAGTACTTTGTGCATGTGTAGATCTTACTGTGTGTGTAAATAAATAGTATTGACTTTGAACTAACTAACTGGTGTATTGGCTCTTTGATCAGTACTCGGGTTTGAACCTTGTGGCGGCATTGAGAGATACCTGGCGACTCTAAAGCAAACATAATTAGGATTAAGGAAGGCGACCATATTGACCGCCATATTCATAACCAGAGAAACAGAGCAACAGTGGTCGCTGTTCTGAAGACTGGGTAGTTTGCTGCAAACAATGGTTTGTTTAAGGTTGCACAGTTGTTTGAAGGTAAGTAGTGGGGGGTTGGGGATGACCTTGTCAAGATGTTCATCTTCATCAATGACGTGTTGAAGGCTGCGAAGAAGATGTAGTAGTTTCTCCGCTCCGGGGGAGTACTGGACGATGAAGGGTACTCTCAGTTGTGTCCCGTGTTTGTCTTCTGAGGGGGTTGGTGCGGTTGCTTGCTGTGGTGCATTGGAACTGTCGATCGATGAGTCGAGGGCCATATCCCGTTCGTACGAGGGCATCTTTCAGCGTCTGTAGATGTCTGTTACGTTCCTCCTTGTCTGAGCAGCTCCTGTGTATCCAGAGGGCTTGTCCATAGAGGATGGCTTCTTTAATGTGTTTAGGGTGGAAACTGGAGATGTGGAGCATCGTGAGGTTATCCGTGGGCTTGCGGTAAAGCGAAGTGCTGAGGTGACCGTCCTTGATGGAGACGAGTGTGTCCAAGAATGCAACTGATTTTGGAGAGTAGTCCATGGTGAGTCTGATGGTGGGACAGAACTTATTGATGTCATTGTGTCGCCGTTTCAGTGATTCTTCACCGTGGGTCCAAAGAAAAAAATTGTCATCGATGTGTCTGGTGTATAACGTCAGTTGAAGGTCCTGTGCAGTGAGGAGGTCTTGTTCAAACTTGTGTACGAAGATGTTGGCGTACTGAGGTGCGAATTTGGTCCCCGTGGTTGTTCTGTGTGTTTGGATGAAGAACTTGTTGTCGAAGATGAAGATATTGTGATCGAGGATGAAGCGGATGAGTTGCAGAATTGCGTCTGGAGATTGGCAGTTGTCGGTGTTGAGTACTGAGGCTGTTGCAGCAATGCCGTCGTCATGGGGGATGCTGGTGTAGAGTGCCGAGACGTCCATTGTGACGAGGAATGTTCCTGGTTCAACTGGTCCATGGGTGCTGAGTTTCTGTAGGAAGTCCGTCGTGTCACAACAGAAGCTGGCGTACCTTGTACGATGGGTTTCAAGATGCCCTCGATGTAGCCAGAGAGGTTCTCACATAGGGTCCCATTGCCTGATATGAAAGGTCGGCCTGGTGTGTTGACCTTGTGTATTTTCGCGAGGCAGTAGAGATCTCCAACGCAGGGAGTACGTGGGATGAGAGCACGTAGGGTGCTCTGAAGGTCTGGATCCAAGGTCTTGATCAGTCTGTGAGATGGCGGGTTCCTTGGTCGGATCTGCAGGTAACTGTCTGTAGTGTTCCTGGTTGTTGAGTTGTCGGTATACTTCTTCGCAGTAGTCCGTTCTGTTCAGTATTACGGTGGCCCCTCCTTTGCTGGTTTGATGACTATGTTGCTGTTGGTCTTGAGCGCACGGATGGCATTGCGTTGTGCTTGAATGACGTTCGGGGCTGTCTTGTGAATGCATCCACGGCGAAGAATCACTGAAATAAATACACGATGACATCAATAAGTTCCATCCCACCATCAGACTCACCACAGACAATCAGACCATTCTTTGCAGCAAACTACCCAGCCTTCAGAACAGCGACCATGACACCATACAACCCTGCCATGGCAATCTCTGCAAGATCTGCCAGATCATCGACATGGATACCACTATTACACGTGAGAACACCACCCACCAGGTACACGGTACATACTTGTGCAACTCGGTCAACGCTGTCTACCTCATACGCTGCAGGAAAGGATGTCCCGAAGCGTGGTACATTGGTGAGACCATGCAGACGCTGCGACAACGGATGAACGGGCATCGCGCGACAATCGCCAGACAGGAATGTTCCCTTCCAGTCGGGGAACACTTCAACCACCAAGGGCATTCAGCCTCTGATCTCCGGGTAAGCGTTCTCCAAGGCAGCCTTCAGGACGCGCGACAACGCAGAATCGCCGAGCAGAAGCTTATAGCCAAGTTCCGCACACATGAGTACAGCCTCAACCGGGACCTGGGATTCATGTCGCATTACATTCATCCCCCACCATCTGGCCTGGGCTTGCGAAATCCTATCAACTGTCCTGGCTTGAGACAATTCACACCTCTTAAACCTGGGGTTACCCCCTTTCTGGATCTGTAAAGACTTAAATTACCTGCAAATGCTCGCATTCAAAGCATCGTCTTGCATCTTTGTCTAGAGATATGGGGCGAAATTCTCCGGTATCGGCGCGATGTCTGCCGACCGGCGCCAAAACCGGCGCAAATCAGTCGGGCATCGCGCCGCCCCAAAGGTGCGGAATCCTCCGCATCTTGAGCGGCCGAGCCCCAACCTTGAGGGGCTAGGCCCACGCCGGACTAATTTCCGCCCATACAGCTGGCGGAAAAGGCCTTTGGTGCCCCGCCAGCTGGCGCGGAAATGACATCTCCGGGCAGCGCATGCGCGGGAGCGTCAGCGGCCGCTCACGGCATTCCCGCGCATGCGCAGTGGAGGGAGCCTATTCCGCCTCCGCCATGGTGGAGACCGTGGCGAAGGCGGAAGGAAAAGAGTGCCCCCACGGCACAGGCCCGCCCGCGGATCGGTGGGCCCCGATCGCGGGCCAGGCCACCGTGGGGGCACCCCCCGGGGCCAGATCGCCCCGCGCCCCCCCAGGACCCTGGAGCCCGCCCGCGCCGCCTTGTCCCGCCGGTAAGAGAGGTGGTTTAATCCACGCCGGCGGGACAGCCATCCTAGCAGCGGGACTTCGGCCCATCCAGGCCGGAGAATCGCGGGGGGGGGGGGGGGGGCGCCAACCGGCGCGGCGCAATTCCCGCCCCCGCCGAATCTCCGGTGCCGGAGAATTCGGCAACTGGCGGGGGCGGGATTCACACCTGCCCCCGGCGATTCTCCGACCCGGCAGGGGGGTTTGGAGAATCTCGCCCATGTTTCTGGAACCTACCTCTTCATTCACCTGAGGAAGGAGCAGTGCTCCGAAAGCTAGTGATTTGAAACAAGCCTGTTGGACTTTAACCTGGTGTTGTGAGACTTCTTACTATATAATTCTTCACATTTCTACCCACTGTTCAGCTCTGAAGAAGAATCACGCAAATTATTAACTCTGCTCCTCTCACCGCAGATTGTGCCAGACCTGCTCAGTTTACCCAGCATTTTCTGTTTTTAGTTCAGATTTCCACCATCTTCAGTATTTACTTTTTTAAATTCTTCAGACGGTTTGAGATAGGACTTGGGCTCTGGTGGGTAGCATCCTTATCCCAGGCCTGAAACTGCAGGTTCAATCCCATTCTGGGATTCTACAACCAGCGAAAGTTCACAATACCGCCAAACAGGTCGATTGTCAGCCTATAAATCCTTCCGCTATGCCCGAGGGCAGGCGCTAAGAGCAGGTGAGTGTCCTGATCAAACATACCGCAGAAGGCAAACCACTGCAGTACTTTGCCAATCATTCAGGTTGCACAGTGGCACTGCTGGCTCACAAGTTCAGGGCCCAGGTTCAATTCCAACCATGGGTGACTGTGTGAAATTATCCCACAGTCCAAAGATGTGTTAGGAAGTCTGGCCATGTTAAATTTCCCCTTGGTGCTCAAACGTTAGGTGGAGTTCTGGGGTTACAGTGATAGGGCGGGGGAGTAGGCCTAGGTAAGGTGCTCTTTGAGGGTCGGTGCAGACTCGATGGGCCAAAGGGTCTCTTTCAGAAATGTAGGGATTCTATGATTCTAATTAGGAGCAGGGGAAAGCCACTCGGCCCCTCGAGCCTGCTCCGGCGTTCAATAAGATCATGGCGGACCTGATTGTAACCTCCTGCCGACCCCGATAATCCTCACTCCCTTGTTAATCGAGAATCTATCCACCTCTGCCTTAAAAATATTCAACGATTCTGGTTTCACTGCTGTTTGAGGAATCTTATATCAGGATCTTAATGGTTTTGATCAAGTTGCATATTCAGGGACCAATCCAGCTCATGGTTGTCAATGTTGGGGCAGAGTAACTGGAGGAGGACAGGGTTTGACAAGGTAAATGCTGAGAGGCGGTTTTCCTTCCTGACTGAACTTGGTGCGCAGTCTCAGGATAAGGAATTGGCCATCATGGGCTGAAATTTCTCCACTCAAAGGTGCCAGGAAGCAGAGGTAGGTTAAAGTGATCTATATTTATATAGTTAAATATTAAACATAAGAATGGATTCAAGTGGGTTTAATTTCCTGTTTTGTGCATGAAAGGGTACAACTTTAGTTAGATTCATGTTGGACAAAGGTGTTTGCATGTATGGGGGTTTTTGGTTTCAGTTCAACTGTTTTCTCTTGTGTCGAGAGAAAGTTTACGAGGGAAAAAGTAAACACAAACTTGGGGAAAAAATTAGATGTTGCTGAGCAACCATGGGCCACTTTTTGGGAGAGCACCTTTTGAGTTTTAGTGTTCAACTGGATCCAGGCAGTTGGAGATAGGAAGCCAGAGAGGAAACCGTTCTCAGCTCTGCTAGAAGCAGGAAATTTATACCATGGAGTAATGGGCACAAAAGAAGGCTTCAGAGAAGCTATAGGACAATTTGTTCTAAAAACCAAGGAATGGAAAAGAAGATCGAAGAATATTGAAGTAAAAAGGAACAAGGTGGAACTACCATTCGGACATGGTACCGTTCATTGGAGTTAAAACCAGACCTGGGAATTCTGCTGGGGACTGAGTATCTGTTTTTTTGTGAGAGGTTTGGATGCATGTGACAAATCAAGACAAAGGAATACTGAAAGGGCAGTTGGAAAGCCTGGAGGCGGATCCTTGCTAAAACAGCCGAAGATAATCCTGTTTGAAAGGATAGTTGGAAAACCTGGAGGCGGATCCTTGATGAAAATAGTTGATGGAAAGCATTGGTTGAAAGAAGATTTTAAAGCATGTCTTTTCGAGAATGGAATTGGAAACGTTTGTGTCAATCACCTGGGGGAAATTAAGCACAAATCCATAGAAATTCACTTGGGTGGCATCTGCTACTTGATTTCAGAGTAGAGTGTGTCTGACCACAGTCATCCTGTGGGTTTGAAGGGACTGTGTGCTTGTCGAGAACATAATAGCGTAAGATATATTTTGTAACCTGTGTTATCCTTAAAAGTTGAGAACTTTGTGAAGACAAGTGAGAATGAGGGAATATTGAATTATAGTCAAACTTTTTATGTTTAATAAATGTTTTTGTCTTGTTAAAAGCTAATTAGTAGCCCTGTGACTCCTCCATGTTTTCTAAAAAAAAGTAAAGTCTTAATAATCTTTATTATTGTCACAAGTAGGCTTACATTAACACTGCAATGAAGTTACTGTGAAAAGCCCCTCGTCGCCACACTCCGGAGCCTGTTCGGGTACACAGAGGGAGAATTCAGAATGTGCAATTCACCTAACAAGCACGTCTTTCGGGACTTGTAGGAGGAAACCGGGGCACCCGGAGGAAACCCACACAGACACGGGGAGAACGTGCAGGAGTCCGATATTTTGAGCCTGAGTTCCATTCTGAGATCTTCCTATCCAGTAGTGACACCAACTCAAATAGGAACAAAGGGTTGTGAACCTTTCTTTGTCATCGGAGTGTTTTGGGTGCTCAGTTACTGAGTTGAAGCCTGAGAGCAACATATCTTTGAACCTGGGGAATTGATGGAAAGGAGGGAATTGACGGGAAAGGGTAGTGGAGGTCAGAGATTAGTCACAATTGTATTGAATGGTACAGCGGGCTGGAGGGGCCAAATGACTTCCTCCTGCTCCTGTGGATGCGAGTGGGCAAAGATGTGGCAAATGGCATATAATATGGGTAAATCTGAAATTGTCCACTTTCACAGGAAGAATAAAAAAGGAGCTTATTATCTAAATGGTGAGAGATTGCAGAGCTCTGAGGTGTAGAGGGATCTGGGTGTCCGAGTGCATATATCACAAAAGGCGAGTATACAGGTACAGCGAATAATTAGGAAAGTTAATAGTATGTTATAGTTTATTGTGAGGGGTAATTGATTACAAAGGCAGGGAGGTTATGCTTCAGTTGTACCGAGCATAGGTGAGATCACATCTGGAGAATTGTGTATAGTATTGGTTTCCTTATTGAAGAATTAGAAGGTTTACTGGACTAATACCAGGACTGGACAGGTTGTCTTATGAGGAAAGGTTGGAGAGGTTAGGTTTGCATCCACTGGAGTTTAGAAGACCAAGAGGCGATTTGATCGGAACCTTTAAGATCCTGAGGGGTATTGACAGGGGCGATGTGGAGAGGATGTTTCCTCTTGTGGGAGAATCTAGAATTGGGGTCACTGTTTAAAAATAAGGAGTCGCCCATTTCCGACAGAGATGAGGAGAAATGTTTACTTTCAGAGGGTCGCGCGTCTCTGGAATTTTCTTCCTCACAAGGCAGCGGAAGCAGAATCTTCGAATATTTTTAAGGCAGAGGTGTATTCTGGATTAACAAGGGGGGGGGTGAAAGGTTACGGAGGGTCAGTGGGAATGTGGGGTCGAGGTTACAATCAGATCAGCCGTGATCTTATAGAATGATGGAGCAGACTCGAGGGGTCGAGTGGCCTGCTCCAGATCCTATTGTGTATGTTTGTGTGTTCACAATTAAAACGGCTTACAGCATAGTGGTTAGCACTGTGGCTTCACAGCCAGGGTCCCAGGTTCGATTCCCGGCTTGGGTCACTGTCCGTGCGGAGTCGGCACGTTCTCCCCGTGTCTGCGTGGGTTTCCTCCGGGTACTCCGGTTTCCTCCCACAAGTCCCGAAAGACGTGATGTTAGGTGAATTGGACATTCTGAGTTCTCCCTCTGTGTACCCGAACAGGCGCTGGAATGTGGTGACTAGGGGATTTTCACAGGAACTTCATTGCAGTGTTAATGTAAGCCTACTTGTGACAATAAAGATTATTATCTCTACAAACATGGCTGCCAATACACTGGTCCGTGCACGCACGGAAAACCAAGAAGATCAGCCTGGCTATTAAACATTTGGAAAGTGTAACCACATATTTTGGAGAAAAGTTATCCTGTGGCGAGAATGAATGCTTGCCCTCATTGGACGGGGCATCGAGTATAAAAACTGGCAAGTCATGCTACAGTTGTATAGAGCCTCGGTAAGGCCGCACTTGGAATATTGCGCACAATTCTGGTCGCCACACGATTACACGGATTTGGAGGCTTTGGAGAGGGTGCAGAGGAGTTTTACCAGGATGTCTGGAAGATGTTAGCTATGCGGAAGGTTGAATAGACTCAGACTTCATTAGAATGGCAGAGGGTGAGGGGCGACCTGATAGAGGTCTACAAGATTATGAGGGGCATGGATAGAGTGGATGGGCAGGCACTCTTTCCCAGGGTGGAGGGGCCAGTCACCAAGGGGCATAGGTTTAAGGTCTGTGGGGCAAAGTTTAGAGGAGATGTGTGAGGCAGGTTTTTTATACAGAGGGTGGTGAGTGCCTGGAATGCGTTGCCAGGGGAGGTTGTGGAAGCAGATACATTAACGGCGTTCAAAAGGCATCTTGACAAACACATGGATAGGATGGGAAGAGAGGGATAATTCACTAGGAAATGCTGAAAGTTTTGGCAAAGGTTTGTATCATGATAGGTATGGGCTTGGAGGGCCGATGGGCCTGTTCCTATGCTGTATTGTTCCTTGTTCTTGTCGTGCTATGCAGAAGAGAAGAGTGTGAAGGGATCAGATCAGTCTATAAGAGGGTCATTTCGGAGTCTGGTTACAGTGGGGTAAGGTGTTTTTGAATCTGTTTGTGCGTTTCTCAGACTTTTGTATCTCCTGCCCGATGGAAGCAGTTGGAAGAGTGAGTAAGCCGGGTGGGAGGGGTCTTTGATTATGCTGCCGCTTTCCCCAGGCAGCGGGAGGTGTAAATGGAGTCAATGGATGGGAGGCAGGTTTGTATGATGGTCTGGGCTGTGTTAATGACTCTCTGAGGTTTCTTGCAGTCTTGGGCCGAGCAGTTGCCATACCCGGCTGTGATGCAGCCCGATAGGATGCTTTCTATCGTGTATCTATAAAAATTGATAAGAGTCAATGTGGACATGCCGAATTGCCTTAGTTTCCTGAGGAAGTATAGGCGCTGTTGTGCTTTCTTGGTCGTAGTGTCGATGTGGGTGGACCAGGACAGACTGTTGGTGATGTAGACTGTAGGAGCGGTTTCAAGACCTGTGTATTGAGTCAGCTTCCATGTGGGATTCTTCCCTGTGGCTCAACTCAGTACAGAGAGCAACAGACAGATCAGCAATCTGGATAAGATGGCTTATTTATTAATCCAAACTTGGTTACGTGCACACGGAGATTAGATCTGGATGTTTGTCAAGATCGATCTACTAAACACTGATAAAAACGCATCAATTATACAATTTTCAAAAATCAATAGCCCATCCCAGTTTAACTCGACCCAATCCCTGAAGCTGTGATGTTTAAACCTTATCCAGTAAAATTGCTATCAGTCCATGATTGAGCCTCATCCTGTTAGCTGTGTTTACAAAAGGCTCAACGTCAATCCTAATAGCCCTGAATTGTTTTTTCCCCACCTTGGCATCCTGCGCACCTCTATCAGGTCGCCCCTCAACCTCAGCCTCATTGTTCATGAGGGCCAGGATAGCAGAACTGGCATTTACTCCAGGGATTGTTTCAGAAAGCCAGGATATCAAAAGTGACTATGTCTTCGCTTCCAGAGGCCAGTGATAAAACGTGTGTTTACTATTAATTTGTTGATCACATTACGCTCCTGTATTATCTTTTATTACACTTCTCTGTGTGTTTTGATATACTACAGAGCGTAATATGTGTTACTCAAACCTTGGTTACTGATGAGGTTTTCTGAATGAAGAAGGCTCAAACTCGTCCAGTAGTAACAAAAGGTTTATTGAGTAACTATAACAATAATTGCGTGAGTTCTTTACTTTAACATTGATACTAGTGATAAGGTTAACAAGATCTAACTACAGTAACTACACTAACCATCTGAGCTAATCTGATACTCCTGTCCTGGTCACAGTCTGTCCAAAAGAGAGAGAGAGAGAGAGCGAGCGACAATGTGGTTGCTTTTATACCTCTGTTGGTCCGTCCCTCTAGAGATCATGTGGTGCTACTGATTACACATTAACCCCTTATGTACATGCACATACAGAGATCCCCCTTTTTTGTGTGTTACATATTTTCTGTGTGTTGTCAAGAAAATTGAACAAAAATACTGGATGCAGTTTGCAAATGCATTACATAGAATCAATGATTTAATCAGTCAAATGTTAGTTTATTTAGTCTTTTAGGGTTTTTTTTCCATTTGCTTGTGGTTCAGTCCCAACAAGTCATCATGAGGTGTTCAAATGGTTGAATCACTTCGTTGTCTGATTTTGACTTTCTTTTCTCTGCTTGTGGTAGCGATTCTGTGTTACATCTTTGTTGTCTGACCTGGACCTTTTCCTGTGCTTTCGGTATTGATTCTGTATGTCATCTGCCTTGAAAGCTGGTTTGCTTGTTTGTTGTGGAGCAAATGTGAATTTGTGAGATTCGTTGTCACGCCATGGTATGTTTGTACTCTTGTCAGCGTTTTGGAGTGTGCTGTGGCATTGTCCTTCATGTGCAGAGTTGTACCATGTTGCACAGGTCGTTGTTTCATTGTTGTTGTTTCTGTCTTTGTTGTTCTTGTTGTTTTTGTTGTGCTTCTTGTTGTTGGTTTTGTTGTTTGTGTTGTTGTTCTGGTGGTTTTTGTTGTTGTTCTTGTTGCGCTCAATGACTGTTCCGTGTTGATGATTTGAGTCATTCTCAAAGTTATTGGTATCAGTGTCCTTTGCGGTATCTGATGGTTCGTTGAGCGTTTCGTCTTGTGGTTTGTGAGAATGATCTGATGTTGCATTGATCTTGGTGACATCAGTCATTTGTGGTGGATTTGATTCTTCTTTATTCCTTGTTGCTCCTCTTCTGGAGTCATTTCCGGTTCATTTGAATCTTCTTTGGTTTCTTGGTGCTCCTCTTCTGGAGTCAAAATCTTCGAGATTTAATTTCCTTGTGGGTAGTTTAGAGTTGATGAGGTTTCAATTGACGTGGTCTCACTGGACTCAAGAGTAGTTTTATTTTGATTGTTGGGTGCTTCTGTACAGACGAGCTGAGATCTGTCAATCTCACTGTGATCTTGCATATCTTCTATGCTGATTGTGATCACTGTGTCACTATTCGTACATACAGTGGTTGGACATTCATCGTCTTCTTGTTGTTCATGTGTGTTGGGTAGACTTTCATAGTCTGCTTCTGGTTGCTCAGATAAGGTGGATAGACCTTCATGGTCTTCTTCGTGCATGGTTGTCGCTCTGGAGTCTTTAATTGCTTCCATTCTGGAGTCTGTCAGCGATTTCTCGGAGGAGGCTTCCATCGCTCTCTGTGTGGAGCCGTGCAGTGTTCTCTCTGTGGAGACGATCAGCGCTCTCTCAACAGAGTCGGTCAGTATTCTCTGTGTGGTGTCGTTTTCTTCTTGGGTATTTGACAGGTTGCTGTCATCCAATGTATCAACGATCTGCCATTGCATCATGGATTAATCTACCATGTGTAGAGTCGTGTTGAGCTTTTCAACCGTGTCGCTGATGCTATGATCATCATATCCGAATAACTCAGTCATGTCTGAGTAGTATTCTTCAATATACAAATCTTCTCTTTTTGTTTCGGATTCGTTATTGTGCTCTTCATGTTCAATGAACAAATCATCTTCTTTGGTTTCAAATTTGTCATTGTGCTTTTCACTTTGGGTGGTGCAAACTGCTTGTTCCAGGGTGCTGCGGAGGTTATTTTCAACTGCTGGTCGATGTTCAGGCATTGTTCTGTCTTTCGAGGTAAAGAAAATTGGGTTTTGTAGCTTTAAAACCCTTTTTTTCAATTTCCGGGCATTTCCCCTTTAAGTGGGCGTGGTCTGGGTCTTCTGACATCATGACGTTTGTGACGTAAAGAGTAGGAATCGATTGCGCATGCTCAATTCGATTTCCCTTTACTGTGCGCTCTTTTCGCAACTGCGCATGCGCGGCTGCTCAGAACATCCATCTTCTTAAGTTTCAATGCTGCCCCTGCCTCGTGGTGAGTATCCGCACCATTTTTTACGGATTTTGTTTTCCAGGTAATGATTCCTTGTTTGTAAAGACTCAAAGTATTGATTTTGATTTTGGTCCTAAGCAAGGCATTTTTGTACAGCGATTTCTAGAGTTCGATACTTTTTTTTGTGAAAGTTCTTCCCTCAAATTTTTATCAGATAGTCCATAAATTAATTGATCCATTATCATAGCGTCTCTGAAATCAGCATAATTACAGCGTGGTGCTCGTACCCTGAGATCTGTAATAAAATCAGTGATGGGCTCTCCGTTTCTCTGGCACCTATGACGAAAGTTAAATCTTTCCAGCATCTCCCCAGACTGACTTTTATAGTGTTCTTCAAATTTTGCGATAATCACTTTAAATTTAGTTTTGTCTTCACCTTCCCAGAAATTAAAGGAGTTATAGATCTCGAAAGCTTCATGCCCTGCTATTCCGAATAGCAGTACGATTTTTCTGCACAGTGCTCCCAGTGTGGTCTAACCGAGGGATATGGAGATCAGAACTGTGCACAGTGCTCCCAGTGTGGTCTAACCGAGGGATATGGAGATCAGAACTGTGCACAGTGCTCCCAGTGTGGTCTAACCGAGGGATATGGAGATTAGAACTGTGCACAGTGCTCCCAGTGTGGTCTAACCGAGGGATATGGAGATTAGAACTGTGCACAGTGCTCCCAGTGTGGTCTAACCGAGGGATATGGAGACCAGAACTGTGCACAGTGCTCCCAGTGTGGTCTAACCGAGGGATATGGAGATCAGAACTGTGCACAGTGCTCCCAGTGTGGTCTAACTGAGGGATATGGAGACCAGAACTGTGCACAGTGCTCCAAGTGTGGTCTAACCTAGGGACATGGAGACCAGAACTGTGCACAGTGCTCCCAGTGTGGTCTAACCGAGGGATATGGAGATCAGAACTGTGCACAGTGCTCCCAGTGTGGTCTAACCGAGGGATATAGAGACCAGAACTGTGCACAGTGCTCCAAGTGTGGTCCAACCTAGGGACATGGAAACCAGAACTGTGCACAGTGCTCCAAGTGTGGTCCAACCGAGGGACATGGAGACCAGAACTGTGCACAGTGCTCCAAATGTGGCCTAACCAAGGGATATGGAGAACAGAACTGTGCACAGTGCTCCCAGTGTGGTCTAACTGAGGGATATGGAGACCAGAACTGTGCACAGTGCTCCAAGTGTGATCTAACCGAGGGATATGGAGACCAGAACTGTGCACAGTGCTCCCAGTGTGGTCTAACTGAGGGATATGGAGACCAGAACTGTGCACAGTGCTCCAAGTGTGGTCTAACTGAGGGATATGGAGACCAGAACTGTGCACAGTGCTCCACGTGTAGTCTAACTGAGGGATATGGAGACCAGAACTGTGCACAGTGCTCCAAGTGTGGTCTAACCGAGGGACATGGAGACCAGAACTGTGCACAGTGCTCCAAGTGTGGTCTAACCGAGGGACATGGAGACCAGAACTGGGCACAGTGCTCCAAGTGTGGTCCAACCGAGGAATATGGAGACCAGAACTGTGCACAGTGCTCCACATATGGTCTAACCGAGGGGTATGGAGACCAGAACTGTGCACAGTGCTCCAAGTGTGGTCTAACCGAGGGATATGGAGACCAGAACTGTGCACAGTGCTCCAAGTGTGGTCTAACCGAGGGACATGGAGACCAGAACTGGGCACAGTGCTCCAAGTGTGGTCCAACCGAGGGATATGGAGACCAGAACTGTGCACAGTGCTCCACATGTGGTCTAACCGAGGGGTATGGAGACCAGAACTGTGCACAGTGCTCCACATGTGGTCTAACCGAGGGGTATGGAGACCAGAACTGTGCACAGTGCTCCCAGTGTGATCTAAGCAAGGCTCCCCCATTCAATTAGATATGGTTTGATCTTTTACATCCATGCTTGTTCGAATTTTATCTTTGAGGGCAATATTTCCTCTTAAATTTCGAAAGGTATTGGGCGGGATTCTCTCAGCCTGGGGCCGGGCTGGAGAATCCCTGCGACCGGCGCAAATTGCTCCATTCCGCCCCGACGCCGGGATGCGATTCGTGGCGCCGGCGTGGTCGGAGCAGCGCCGGTCAGGGGCAGCTCGACGCGGCCCCCCCTCGCTGATTCTCGACCCAGGATAGGCCGAGCGGCCGTTGCAAAATACATGAGTCCCGCCGGCGGCGTTCACACCTGCTCTCAGCTGGCGGGACCTTGGCGTGGAAGGATCCGGGGGGTGGGGGGGGTAGCTTTGTTTGTGTCTTTTGGTTGGGGTAGAGGCGCCGGAATGTCTGAGACAGTATCGGCTACCTGAGCATTAGTCCTTTGTTCCTCGGAGATGGACCATCAATATGTAAATCGACCCAGAGTTTAGATTCCGTCTGCTGACTGCCTTCCAAATATACATTCAAGCTCTGTGCCTGCTTGTTGCTTATATTGTCCACATTTCCCTATAGGCTCTGCGAGTGTCCATTTTGTGTTCTGAAAGTGGCCATCCCAGATGGCTACAGTTTGATTATTTAAAAAGGAATAAATAGTTGTACTGCCAAGTTACCGTTGTGTGTTGACCAATTCTTGCAACTTGTTTTTAAAAAACATATTTTGCATGATTTTTTTTTTTTTAGAAAATATGTTATAAGAACATAAGAACTAGGAGCAGGAGTAGGCCATCTGGCCCCTCGAGCCTGCTCCACCATTCAATGAGATCATGGCTGATCTTTTGTGGACTCAGCTCCACTTTCCGGCCCGAACACCATAACCCTTAATCCCTTTATTCTTCAAAAAACTATCTATCTTTATCTTAAAAACATTTAATGAAGGAGCCTCTACTGCTTCACTGGGCAAGGAATTCCATAGATTCACAACCCTTTGGGTGAAGAAGTTCCTCCTAAACTCAGTCCTAAATCTACTTCCCCTTATTTTGAGGCTATGCCCCCTAGTTCTGCTTTCACCCGCCAGTGGAAACAACCTGCCCGTATCTATCCTATCTATTCCCTTCATAATCTTATATGTTTCTATAAGATCCCCCCTCATCCTTCTAAATTCCAACCAGTACAGTCCTAGTCTACTCAACCTCTCCCCGTAATCCAACCCCTTCAGCTCTGGGATTAACCTAGTGAATCTCCTCTGCACACCCTCCAGTGCCAGTACGTCCTTTCTCAAGTCAGGAGACCAAAACTGAACACAATACTCCAGGTATGGCCTCACTAACACCTTATACAATTGCAGCAGAACCTCCCTAGTCTTAAACTCCATCCCTCTAGCAATGAAGGACAAAATTCCATTTGCCTTCTTAATCACCTGTTGCACCTGAAAACCAACTTTTTGTGACTCATGCACTAGCACACCCAGGTCTCCCTGCACAGCAGCATGTTTTAATATTTTATCATTTAAATAATAATCCCTTTTGCTGTTATTCCTACCAAAATGGATAACCTCACATTTGTCAACATTGTATTCCATCTGCCAGACCCTACCTAGCCCATTCACTTAGCCTATCTAAATCCCTCTGCAGACTTCCAGTATCCTCTGCACTTTTTGCTTTACCACTTATCTTAGTGTCGTCTGCAAACTTGGACACATTGCCCTTGGTCCCCAACTCCAAATCATCTATGTAAATTGTGAACAGTTGTGGGCCCAACACTGATCCCTGAGGGACACCACTCGCTACTGATTGCCAACCAGAGAAACACCCATTAATCCCCACTCTTTGCTTTCTATTAATTAACTAATCCTCTGTCCATGCTGCTACTTTCCCCTTAATGCCATGCATCTTTATCTTATGCAACAACCTTTTGTGTGGCACCTTGTCAAAGGCTTTCTGGAAATCCAGATATACCACATCCATTGGCTCCCCGTTATCTACCGCACTGATAATGTCCTCAAACAATTCCACTAAATTAGTTAGGCACGACCTGCCCTTTATGAACCCATGCTGCATCTGTCCAATGGGACAATTTCCATCCAGATGCCTCGCTATTTCTTCCTTGATGATAAATTCCAGCATCTTCCCTACTTCCAAAGCTAAGCTAACTGGCCTATAATTACCCGCTTTCTGCCTACCTCCTTTTTTAAACAGTGGTGTCACGTTTGCTAATTTCCAATCCGCCGGGACCACCCCAGAGTCGAGTGAATTTTGGTAAATTATCACTAGTGCATTTGCAATTTCCCTAGCCATCTCTTTTAGCACTCTGGGATACATTCCATCAGGGCCAGGAGACTTGTCTACCTTTAGCCCCATTAGCTTGCCCATCACTACCTCCTTGGTGATAACAATCCTCTCAAGGTCCTCACCTGTCATAGCCTCATTTCCATCAGTCACTGGCATGTTATTTGTGTCTTCCACTGGAAGACCGACCCAAAAAACCTGTTCAGTTCCTCAGCCATTCCCTCATCTCCCATTATTAAATCTCCCTTCTCATCCTCTAAAGGACCAATCTTTACCTGAGCCACTCTTTTTTGTTTTATATATTTGTAGAAACTTTTACTATCTGTTTTTATATTCTGAGCAAGTTTACTCTCATAATCTATCCTACTCTTCTTTTCGCTTTTTTAGTAGCTTTCTGTTGCTCCCTAAAGATTTCCCAGTCCTCTAGTCTCCCACTAATCTTTGCCATTTTGATACTCTCCCTTATTTCCTTAGATATCCACGGTCGATTTTCCCTCTTTCTACCGTCCTTCCTTTTTGTTGGTATACAGGATAGAGTAGTCTCCAGTACCTGGGTGGGAGAGGGGAAGGTTTCAGATATTTACCAGGAGCTTTCGGAGGCGGAGGAAACTCCGGTGGAGGAGCTTAAGGGCAAGTGGGAGGACGAGCTAGGAGGAGAGATAGAGGCGGCCCATGGGCGGACACCCTAAGCAGGGTTAATACATGTGCCAGGCTCAGCCTGATACAATTTAAGGTAGTCCACCGGGCACACATGACAGCGGCGAGGATGAGTAAGTTCTTCGGGGTTGAGGATAGGTGTGCGAGGTGCGCGGGAAGCCCAGCAAATCATGTCCACATGTTTAGGGCATGCCCGAAGCTTAGAGGGTTTTGGCAGAGTTTTGCTAAGGCAATGTCCACGGTGATAAAAACACGGGTGGTGCCGAGTCTGGAGGTAGCGATCTTTGGAGTGTCGGAAGATACGGTAGTTCAGGGGGCGAAAGAGGCTGAAGTCTTGGCCTTTGCCTCCCTGGTAGCCCGAAGACGGATCTTATTAATGTGGAGGGATTCGAATCCCCCGAGCGTAGAGATCTGGGTTAGTGACATGGCTGGGTTTCTCAGTCTCGAGAAAATAAAGTTTGCCTTAAGAGGGTCAATGTTGGGGTTCTCCCGGAGGTGGCATCCATTCATCGACTTTCTCGGGGAAAATTAAAATGTCAGCAGATGCAGAATTCCAAAATGTGCGTGTGTGTGTGGGGGGGGGGGGGGGGGCAGGGGGCAGACTGTTGTTTTATGGTTGGGGTGTGTGTGGATTGGATGGGGGTGGAAATGTTTACACCATCATGTGAGCCCTGTGGACCACTTTGAACTGGACCAGGCTAAGTCTGGCACAGGACAAAGGTTAATTAACTCTCTTCAAGGCTTTTCCATTTCCAGCTCTCTTCCCAGCTCCTCTTCCCACTTGCGCTTCACCTTCCTGATCAGGGCCCCTTCCCACTCCATCAACTCCTTGTATATCTCCAAAACCCTCCCCTCTCCAACCCCAGTTTTTGACATCACCTTATCCTGCAGTCCCCCCAGGGAGAGGTGAGGGAAGCTTGGAACCTGCCTTTGTACAAAGTCCTGGACCTGAAGGTACTGAAACCTGTAGCTCCCACCTGGTAGCTCAAGATCCTCCTCTAGTGCCTCCAAGGTTGGGGAGCCCTCCTGGATAAATAAATCCCCAAATCTCTCGATCCCTGCCTGCTGCCATCTCCTGAAGCCCCCATCCAGCTTCCCCGGGACAAATCAGTGATTGTTACAAATTGGAGACCACATTGACGCCCCCTCCAATCCCATGTGCTGCCTCCATTGCCCCCACACCCTGAGAGCTGCCACCACCACAGGGCTTGTAGAGTGCCGAGCTGGCGAAAACGGCAGAAGCGCCGTTAGTAAAGCTCCAAACTCGTGCCCTTACAGGATGCTGCTTCCATTCGCTCCCAGGCCTCCCCCTCCCCCACTACCCACTTCCTGACCATCGATATGTTGGCTGCCCAGTAATAGTTAATAAAGCTCAGGAGGGCCAGGCCCCCTCCACGCAACCCCGTTCTAGGAGTGCCCTCTTTACTCTCGGGGTTTTCCCCGCCCATGCAAAACCTGTAATCACCACATTTATTTTCCTTTGGGACAAAGATTGGAAGGCATTGAAACAAGAAAAGCAGTCTTGGGAGGACTGTCATCTTCACTGTCTGGACCCTTCCCGCTCTCGTCAGCGGGAGCATGTCTCATCTGTGGAAATCTCTTTTCATTTGGTTGACCGCTTTGCCCAGATTTAACTTGTGGAACTGCCCCCCCCCCCCGTCTTTAGCCACTTGAATCCCTAAATATCTAAAACTCCCCGCCACCACTTCAGTCTCCTTTCTGATGTGCTGGGTAAGCTGGGTCTGCGAGGACTGCGTTTACTGTAGCAGAGAGAGAGACAGGCTTCCAACACTTGCAGAAATGCAACTCTATTTTATTAAACTCTTAACTATTAAACATGCTTGAACTGTGGGTTGACACTATGCTGAGTTGACTGGAGACCTGAGGCTAACCTGACCAGACTATCTTACTACCACATGGTGGATGTTCTAGTTGCTGCTCATGGGCTCTGACTGTCTCAGAGGCTGCATCCCAAGAGAGCGGGAAAACTAGTGCCCCCTGGCTTTAAAGTGGTCGGGCCCTGTCTGGTGATTGGCTGCTGTGTTCTGTATGTTCATTGGTCATCCTTTGTGTCAATCAATGTCTGTCTGTGCACCATCAGAGAACTTGTGTGTATATTATGACATCTCCCCCCTTTCAGAAATTGTGTGTATGTGTCAATAAATAGTGGGTGTGTGTATGAGCCTGACTATGCACAAAGTATGTGAGCGTATTTACATGAGTAGGAGCTGACCTATATACAAAATACGTGAACGTATTTACATGGGAAGGTATCTAGTGCAGATAGAGTGCATACAACAGATTAGGAAGAAACAATATGTACAGATGTGTAAACGAAGCACAAGGCAATGCAACATTCAGTCTATAAGTTCAGTCTCTGTGGCGGGAGACAAATTCTGGTTGACCAAACGGCACTTGGCTCTGTTGAGTCGGAGGCCATGCTCGTGGATCCTATGGAACACTCGCTTGAGGCGATCGAGGAGTTGTGGACCAGACAATGATGTCATCACGTACACTCGCACCCCCTCGATGCCCTCCATCATTTGCTCCATTATTCGGTGGAACACCTCCGAGGCGGAGATGATGCCAAAGGGCATCCGGTTGTAACAGTAACGACCAAATGGGATGTTAAAAGTGCAGAGCTTTCGACTGGATGCGTCTAGCTGTATCTGCCAAAACCCCTTGGAGGCATCCAGCTTCGCAAATAACTTGACGTAAGCCATTTCGCTAGTGAGCTCTTCAAATCCCTGCCCGAACCCAGACCTGCCTAAAATATCCCATAGGTACTTCCACTCCACCCGGTCGTAAGCCTGCCCCATCTCCATGGCTACTACCACCTCAGCCTCACGCCCCTTTGCTGGCATCATTATAACATTGAGAAGCCATCTAATATTAGACGTCAGGTTCCTGCCCTTCACAAATCCCGTCTGATCCTCACCTATTACCTCTGGGACACTTTCCTCTATTCTGGTGGCCAAGATCTTTGCCAGTAATTTAGCATCTACATTTATAAGGGAAATTGGTCTGTACGATTCACAGCTCCTCGGGTCCATGTCTCGCTTCAGGATGAGAGAGATTGATGCCTGTGATAGCGTTGGGGGAACCACTCCCTACTCTTTGGATTCATTGAAAGCCTTGACCAACAGCTATCCCACTAGTCCCAAAAACCTTTTATATAATTCAATTGGGAATCCGTCAGGTCCAGGGGCCTTACCCGATTGCATTGCCCCCAATCCGTCGATCACCACTTCACCGAGCAGTGCAGGTATCCCCTGTGATCATCTCCCTCCAAAACAGGTATACCGTTTTGGATACTGTTGGGGGAGATGGCTCACCAGGGGAAGGCAGCAGTAGCCAGGTTCATGGCACCGTGGCTGGCTCTGCTGTACAGAAGGGTGGGAAAAAGAGTGGAAGGGCTATAGTCATAGGGGATTCAATTGTAAGGGGAGTAGTTGGCGGTTCTGTGGTCGAAAATGAGACTCCCGAATGGTATGTTGCCTCCCCGGTGCACGGGTCAGGGATGTCTCAGATCGGCTGCAGAACATTTTGAAGAGGGAGGGTGAACAGCCAGTTGTTGTGTATATAGGCACCAACGATATAGATAAAAAACGGGATGAGGTCCTACAAGCAGAATTTAGGGAGTTAGGAGCCAGGTTAAAAAGTCGGACCTCAGAGGTAGTAATCTCAGGATTGCTACCAGTGCCACGTGGTAGTCAGAGTAGAAATGAAAGAATAGGCATGATTAATGCGTGGTTTGAGAGATGGTGCAGGAGGGAGGGGTTCAGATTTTTGGGACATTGGGACCGGTTCTGGGGGAAGTGGGACTACTACAAATTGGACGGTCTACACCTGGGCCGGACTGGAACCAATGTTCTTGGGGGTGCTTTTGCTAACGCTGTTGGGGAGGGTTTAAACTAATGTGGCAGGGGGGTGGGAACCAAATGAGGAGGTTAATGGACAGTAAGGAGGGAGTAACTAAAGCCTGTAAGGAACTAGATCATGAACTCAGCATGACTAAGGGGAAGAGTAGGCAGGGAAAAAAAGGGTTTTAAAGCTACAAAACCCAAAGGGACTGGTGGTCTGAGGTGAATTTGTTTTAATACAAGAAGTATAGTAGGTAAGGCCGATGAACTTAGGGCTTGGATTCGTACCTGGGAGTATGATGTTATTGCTATTACTGAGACTTGGTTGAGGGAAGGGCATGATTGGCAACTAAATATCCCAGGATATCAATGCTTCAGGCGGGATAGAGAGGGAGGTGAAGGGGGTGGAGGAGTTGCATTACTGATCAGAGAGGATATCACAGCTGTGCTGAAGGAGGGCACTATGGAGGACTCGAGCAGTGAGGCGATATGGGCAGAGCTCAGAAATAGGAAGGGTGCGGTAACAATGTTGGGGCTGTACTCCAGACCTCCCAACAGCAAGCGTGAGATAGAGGTACAAATATGTAAACAGATTATGGAAAGATGTAGGAGCAACAGGGTGGTGGTGATAGGAGATTTTAATTTTCCCAACACTGACTGGGATACACTTAGTGTCAGAGGTCTAGATGGAGCAGAATTTGTTAGGAGCATCCAGGAGGGTTTTCTAGAGCAGTATGTAAATAGTCCAACTCGGGAAGGGGCCATACTGGACCTGGTGTTGGGGAATGAGCCCGGCCAGGTGGTTGAAGTTTCAGTCTGGGATTACTTTGGGAATAGTGATCACAATTCCGTAAGTTTTAAAATACTCATGGACAAAGATGAGAGTGGTCCTAAGGAAGAGTGCTAAATTGGGGGAAGGCCAACTATACCAAAATTCGGCAGGAGCTGGGGAATGTGGATTGGGAGCAGCTGTTTGAAGGTAAATCCACATTTAAAATGTGGGAGGCTTTTAAAGAGAGGTTGATTAGAGTGCAGGACAGACATGTCACTGTGAAAATGAGGGATAGAAATGGCAAGATTAGGGAACCATGGATGACAGGTGAAATTGTGAGACTAGCTAAGAGGAAAAAGGAAGCATACATAAGGTCTAGGCGACTGAAGAGAGACGAAACTTTGGAAGAATATCGGGAATGTAGGACCAATCTGAAACGAGGAATCAAGAGGGCTAAAAGGGGTCATGAAATATCTTTAGCAAACAGGGTTAAGGAAAATCCCAAAGCCTTTTATTCATATATAAGGAGCAACAGGGTAACTAGAGAAAGGGTTGGCTCACTCAAGGACAAAGGAGGAAAGTCATGCGTGGAGTCAGAGAAAATGGGTGAGATTCTCAACGAGTACTTTGCATCGGTATTCACTGAGGAGAGGGACATGACGGATGTTGAGGTGAAGGATAGATGTTTGATTACTCTAGGTCAAGTAGGCATAAGGAGGGAGGATGTGTTGGGTATTCTAAAAGGCATTAAGGTGGACAAGTCCCCAGGTCCGGATGGGATCTATCCCATGTTACTGAGGGAAGTGAGAGAGGAAATAGCTGGGGCCTTAACAGATATCTTTGCAGCATCTTTGAACACGGGTGAGGTACCGGAGGACTGGAGAATTGCTAATGTTGTCCCCTTTTTTAAGAAGGGTAGCAGGGATAAACCAGGTAATTATAGACCGGTGAGCCTGATGTCAGTGGCAGGGAAGCTATTGGAGAAGATACTGAGGGATAGGATCTATTCCCATTTGGAAGAAAATGGGCTTATCAGTGATAGGCAACATGGTTTTGTGCAGGGAAGGTCATGTCTTACCAACTTAATAGAATTCTTTGAGGAAGTGACAAAGTTGATTGATGAGGGAAGGGCTGTAGATGCCATATACATGGACTTCAGTAAGGCATTTGATAAGGTTCCCCATGGTAGGCTGATGGAGAAAGTGATGTCTCATGGGGTCCAGGGTGTACTAGCTAGATGGATAAAGAACTGGCTGGGCAACAGGAGACAGAGAGTAATTAAGAGGCAATTTAATGTGGCCAATTCACCTACCCTGCACATCTTTGGGGTGTGGAGGTGAGACCCACGCAGGCACGGGGAGAATGAGCAAACTCCAAATGGACAGTGACCCGGGATCTCGGCGCCTGAGGCAGCAGTGCTAACCACTGTGCCACGGCGCCAGGGAGTGCTCATTTAAGATGGATTTGAGGAAGAATTTCTTTTTTCAAAGAGTGATAAATCTTTGGAATTCTTTGCCCCATCAAGCTGTGGAGGTTGAGTCCTTGAACATTTTCAACGCTGGGATCGATAGGTTTTTAGACAGTAGGGGCATTCAGGGTTATGGAGAGAAGGCAGGAAAGTGGACTTTGTGAGTGTTTAATCAGCTATGATCTGATTAAATGGTAGAACAGGCTTGAGGGGCTGAATGGCCTACTCCTGTTCCTATTTCTTATGGTCATCAGACAATCCCGCCATCCCAGGAATCAGCCTGATGAACCTCCATTGTACTTCCTCTATGGCAGGTAGAGCCTTTCTTAGGCTCCAGGAGGGGACTATCGAGGGGCCTTTTCCCTTGCATGGGTGACAAGGAATCTCTCCCACTCTTTCCACCTGCCAGTGATGTTGTGTTGGAAGGATGTGTAGGTCAATAATGAGCTTGTCTCGTAGTATCATAGAACAACAAAGAACAAAGAAATGTACAGCACAGGAACAGGCCCTTTGGCCCTCCAAGCCCGTGCCGACCATGCTGCCCGACTAAACTACAATCTTCTACACTTCATGGGTCCGTATCCCTCTATTCCCATCCTATTCATGTATTTGACAAGATGCCCCTTAAATGTCACTATCCTCCCTGCTTCCACCACCTCCTCCGATAGCGAGTTCCAGGCACCCACTACCCTCTGCGTAAAAAACTTGCCTCGTACATCTACTCTAAACCGGCATGCTTGCCTTCATTGGCCGGGGCATTGGGTATAAGAATTGGCAAGTCATGTTGCAGCTGTATAGAACCTTAGTTAGGCCACACTTGGAGTATAGTGTTCAATTCTGGTCGCCACACTACCAGAAGGATGTGGAGGCTTTAGAGAGGGTGCAGAAGAGATTTACCAGAATGTTACCTAGTATGGAGGGCATTAGCTATGAGGAGCGGTTGAATAAACTCGGTTTGTTCTCACTGGAACGAAGGAGGTTGAGGGGCGACCTGATAGAGGTCTACAAAATTATGAGGGGCATAGACAGAGTGGATAGTCAGAGGCTTTTCCCCAGGGTAGAGGGGTCAATTACTAGGGGGCATAGGTTTAAGGTGAGAGGGGCAAGGTTTAGAGTAGATGTACGAGGCAAGTTTTTTACACAGAGGTTAGTGGGTGCCTGGAACTCGCTGCCGGAGGAGGTGGTGGAAGCAGGGACGATAGAGACATTTAAGGGGCATCTTGACAAATACATGAATAGGATGGGAATAGAGGGATATGGACCCAGGAAGTGTAGAAGATTGTAGTTTAGTCGGGCAGCATGGTCGGCACGGGCTTGGAGGGCCGAAGGGCCTGATCCTGTGCTGTAAATTTCTTTGTTCTTTTTTGTTCTTTGTCCTTGTGTGGGACCTCTGGTTGAGAGGTAAGGGCATGACCAATGAATCCCTGCAGTGCAGAAGGAGGCCATTCGACCCATCGAGTCTACACTGACCCTCCACAAGAGCACTCAACCTTGGTCCACTCCCCTACTCTATCCCCTTAGCCCACACATCTTTGGACACTAAGGGGAAATTTATCTAGGTAAATCCACCTATCTTGCACATCTTTGGACTGTGGGTGGAAACCAGAGCTCCCGGAAGAAACCCACGCAGTCACAGGGAGAATGTGTAAACTCCACACAGTCACCCAAGGTCAGAATCAAACCCGGATTCCTGGTGCTGTGAGGCAGCAGTGCTAACCATTGTGCCACCGTTCTGCGCTTAACATTTTAATGTGTTTAACATTTAAAAAAAAAATCGAATGTGTTGATGAAACAGACAGAGGCCCCGCTGAGATTTGAAATCAGATTTGCTTGTGCACCAGGCAGGCCCTTTAACCAGCTAAATCACAGCACCGACTTGCTGTCCCATTGTGCTAATAAACCTCAAAGGGGATAAATTTCCCCTTTGTGTACCTTTTAAAACCCCTCCCCACCAGAACCCTCTGCCTGTGCAGACCCTCTTATTCAAAGTACGGACCCCTCACTCAATGATGCACACAGGCTGTAACCATTTCAAATCTTTATTGTTTAATAACGAGAACAGTGCTTTTATCACCTAGTTACATCATTAAATCAGGTTCTCTTGTTTTAGACTCGTGGCTAGTGCAAAGCTTCAACAGGGGGCTGAATTAGACACAATTTTGGCGTTAATTCCATTAATAGGGAATAATATCCGCGAATGTGTTAATCTAAGATCCGTCGCAAGAGACGTGGAGTGCATTGCTGTTGGCCATTGGCGGAGTGGCCTCGGCCAATCTCAATCAAGCACCAAGGGAGCACCATCTTGGCTGGGGGGGGTGGGGTGGGGGGGGGGGGGGTCAACCAGCCCGGCCAATCACAATTGAGTTTTAGGGGACCCTGTTATTGGGTCAACAGTTAACTCAAGTGGGCCAAGATTGGCTGAGTTCTAACGGGCCACTTTGTTGGGCCAGTTATCGATCACTGGACCAATCACGATTGAGATGCAATGGACCGTGTTGGGCCAGTGGTTAACTCAAGTGGGCCAATCACGGGTTGAGTTTTGATGGAAGACACTATTGGGTCACCGGTCAACGACTAGACCAATCGTGGTTGGGTTTCAAGGAGCCACAACGTTGAGATGGTTGCTTTGCGGGGAAAGAGCCAATCAAGTTGAGCCATTAAACCTGGGGGGGGGGTTTAAAGGTCAGTGACTTGACCAACCCCCCCCCCTCCCCCCACCCACCACGAGAGGACAGTGTAATTTATCATGAAGCTTTTCCTACAGGCCGAGGGACCATATCGGTGCCCTCCCATTTCAGTTCTAAGTGGCAGGGAAAAGGTTTTCGCAAGGAAAGTGGCGGTAGGCGAAAGGGGGGCAAGGGTGGCATTGGAGAGTTTGGCGACAGGTCAGGGTGTAACGGAGGGCGTTGCAAACCAAACCCACCATGCGATTGTCCGCTTGCAAGTCCTCCCCTGCCCCCGTGACCTTGGAGAGTCGACTGCCTGCGCGAGGTGGTTGGGAAAGGAAAGTGGGATTGCACAAATGTGAGAGGGAGAGAGTAGGAAACCCTCCCTCCTGTCCACCAATGTGTCACTTCTCAACACTCTACAGGTGAGTCAAACATGACGGCCATTACTGCCTGCCTGGGATCGCACCACCTGCCATCTTAGAGCGAACCCAGCCAAGCAGCCCCCCCCCCCCAATCAGTGGACTCTCCTCTCTTCTTCATCCACGTGTTCCACCCCCTCACCCACCACCCTCTGGCAAAGTCCCCCTACTCCCTCTACACCAACCAATCAGGGTAAACCGGTCAAGGGTTGGCGCCTCACAAGACTAAAGGAGAGGCCTCTCTCCAGGTAAAAACCACCTCGCGAGGTGGCCTAAGATGCCAGTGGGGGAATGGGGAAAGACGAGGCCCAGGGCTTTCGCACCCAGAGCCCACAGCATTTGAAGGGCTGCGCCGCGTGAGAAAATGAAGTTTGAAAGGGGGAAGAGCAAGCTCCCCAGCTTTCATACTTCGAGCGCGCAGCGGTCAAAAGGCCGGAGCACAACAAGACTGGAGAAACAGGCTGTGGAGGCAGTGAATGAGGAAGCTTGGGGGGGGGGGGGGGGGGAGGTCGGAGAAAACTGAGCAATGGGGGATTCGGGAGAATGGACAGGCACCTCTCCAATAAGAGAGATCAACCAGCAGGGACATTCCTCAGCCGGAGAAACACAACAGGATGGGAGGGAAGAGGGAGGCAGCGAAGGGGAAGGAATGACGGGGTTAAAGGAGGAGTGCATGGTTATTTGGCATTGGAACTTTTCTTTCGCTTGTTGTGGTTGTTGCTGGGGTGTTTCTTCGTTTCGGTGTCGCTGCCGGTGTCCGAGTCAGTCAGCGTCATCTCGATGGTCATCAGGACCCGCGGACCCCCGGTCGAGCCCCCGCCTCCATCCCGAGGACCCCGCGGTGGGGGTAACCGCTACTTCTTGTCCCTCTTGGAGTCGGAGAGCTTGGACTTCTTCTCGCTGGCCCCCTTGCCACTCTTGCTCTGGTCCAACGTGGCGTACAGGACGGGTCCCTGCGCGGGGAGACAGAGACGGGAGGAAGGGGTTGGAGGGGGGTGGGCTTTGGAAATAGCGTACGGAAGCACACCCAGAAATGGAGACTGCCAGCTATTCCCCAAGCCCCCCCCCCCCCCAATGTCCTGGTGTTTGCCAGGTAGCAGGCCTTGTCCACAGCCTCCCAATTGCACTTCCCTGTATTTCCTGTTGCTCTCTGTCCCCCTCCCCACGAATCCTGTTGCTTCAATCACTCTCCATTTAATTCCCCCTTGCTCCAGCTTCCCCTCCAAATCTCTCCTCTCCAATCCTAACCACAATTCCACCCTCAAAACTCACTCCCCTCCAATTGCCCTCCCCTCCAGTGCTTTTCCCTCGTCCTCACTTCTCCCCAATACCCCACCACTCCAATTCCATCCCCTCCAAAACTCCTTTGCTCCAACCACTCACCCTCAATTTCCTTGTCACTCCATATCCCACCCCAAAACATTCTTCCCTCCCCCCAAGCTCCTCCCCTCCAATCCCCCTTTCTCCTTCGCTGTAAATGCCCCTCCCACCCTGTTCTCCCCCAAATCCCCTCTCCCCCAAATCCCTCCCCTCTAATCCCTCCCTGAGACCCTCTCATCAGATCCCCCCCCCCTCCCCGATTCAGTTCACAGATGTAGTACATGTTCAAGACGGGCCGACCCCTCCCCAGAAATGTTTGCGGGCTTCTTGCTTAGTAGGCATCCCGTCTCCCTGATGTTTTCATACTTACTTTACTCACAGTTCCAGCTTTGCCACTTGCCTTCCCTCGTTCTGCAGCACTGTGCAAGGAATGGAACAAAATATCATTCAAATCACGGCAGCTGTATCTGAACAACAACAGTGACAGACTTGAACCTATTCGAGGGGTTCGGGTGGTTTATATACAGAATAACAGATACACGGGAGTGAGTTACAGACTGGAATCTAATCGTGGGGTTCAGGGTGGTTTATATATAGAATAACAGATACCCGGGAGTGAGTTACAGACTGGAATCTAATCGAGGGGTTCGGGTGGTTTATATATAGAATAACAGATACCCGGGAGTGAGTTACAGAATGGAATCTAATCGAGGGGTTCGGGTGGTTTATATATAGAATAACAGATACACGGGAGTGAGTTACAGAATGGAATCTAATCGAGGGGTTCGGGTGGTTTATATATAGAATAACAGATACCCAGGAGTGAGTTACAGACTTGAACCTATTCGAGGGGTTCGGGTGGTTTATATATAGAATAACAGATACACGGGAGTGAGTTACAGAATGGAATCTAATCGAGGGGTTCGGGTGGTTTATATATAGAATAACAGATACCCAGGAGTGAGTTACAGACTTGAACCTATTCGAGGGGTTCGGGTGGTTTATATATAGAATAACAGATACCCGGGAGTGAGTTACAGACTTGAACCTATTCGAGGGGTTCGGGTGGTTTATATATATTGAATAACAGATACCCGGGAGTGAGTTACAGACTTGAACCTATTCGAGGGGTTCGGGTGGTTTATATACAGAATAACAGATACCCAGGAGTGAGTTACAGACTGGAATCTAATCGAGGGGTTCGGGTGGTTTATATACAGAATAACAGATACCCGGGAGTGAGTTACAGACTGGAATCTAATCGAAGGGTTCGGGTGGTTTATAGATAGAATAACAGATACCCAGGAGTGAGTTACAGACTGGAATCTAATCGAGGGGTTCGGGGTAGTTTATATATAGAATAACAGATACCCAGGAGCGAGTTACAGACTGGAATCTAATCGAGGGGTTCAGGGTGGCTTATATATAGAATAACAGATACCCAGGAGTGAGTTACAGACTGGAATCTAATCGAGGGGTTTGGGTGGTTTATATACAGAATAACAGATACCCAGGAATGAGTTACAGACTGGAATCTAATCGAGGAATTCGGGGTTGTTTATATATAGAATAACAGATACCCAGGAGTGAGTTACAGACTGGAATCTAATCGAAGGGTTAGGGTGGTTTATATATAGAATAACAGATACCTGGGAGTGAGTTACAGACTGGAATCTAATTGAGGGGTTCGGGTGGTTTATATATAGAATAACAGATACACGGGAGTGAGTTACAGAATGGAATCTAATCGAGGGGTTCGGGTGGTTTATATATAGAATAACAGATACCCAGGAGTGAGTTACAGACTTGAACCTATTCGAGGGGTTCGGGTGGTTTATATATAGAATAACAGATACCCAGGAGTGAGTTACAGACTTGAACCTATTCGAGGGGTTCGGGTGGTTTATATATAGAATAACAGATACCCGGGAGTGAGTTACAGACTTGAACCTATTCGAGGGGTTCGGGTGGTTTATATATATTGAATAACAGATACCCGGGAGTGAGTTACAGACTTGAACCTATTCGAGGGGTTCGGGTGGTTTATATACAGAATAACAGATACCCAGGAGTGAGTTACAGACTGGAATCTAATCGAGGGGTTCGGGTGGTTTATATACAGAATAACAAATACCCGGGAGTGAGTTACAGACTGGAATCTAATCGAAGGGTTCGGGTGGTTTATAGATAGAATAACAGATACCCAGGAGTGAGTTACAGACTGGAATCTAATCGAGGGGTTCGGGGTAGTTTATATATAGAATAACAGATACCCAGGAGCGAGTTACAGACTGGAATCTAATCGAGGGGTTCAGGGTGGCTTATATATAGAATAACAGATACCCAGGAGTGAGTTACAGACTGGAATCTAATCGAGGGGTTTGGGTGGTTTATATACAGAATAACAGATACCCAGGAATGAGTTACAGACTGGAATCTAATCGAGGAATTCGGGGTTGTTTATATATAGAATAACAGATACCCAGGAGTGAGTTACAGACTGGAATCTAATCGAAGGGTTAGGGTGGTTTATATATAGAATAACAGATACCTGGGAGTGAGTTACAGACTGGAATCTAATTGAGGGGTTCGGGTGGTTTATATATAGAATAACAGATACACGGGAGTGAGTTACAGAATGGAATCTAATCGAGGGGTTCGGGTGGTTTATATATAGAATAACAGATACCCAGGAGTGAGTTACAGACTTGAACCTATTCGAGGGGTTCGGGTGGTTTATATATAGAATAACAGATACACGGGAGTGAGTTACAGAATGGAATCTAATCGAGGGGTTCGGGTGGTTTATATATAGAATAACAGATACCCAGGAGTGAGTTACAGACTTGAACCTATTCGAGGGGTTCGGGTGGTTTATATATAGAATAACAGATACCCGGGAGTGAGTTACAGACTTGAACCTATTCGAGGGGTTCGGGTGGTTTATATATATTGAATAACAGATACCCGGGAGTGAGTTACAGACTTGAACCTATTCGAGGGGTTCGGGTGGTTTATATACAGAATAACAGATACCCAGGAGTGAGTTACAGACTGGAATCTAATCGAGGGGTTCGGGTGGTTTATATACAGAATAACAGATACCCGGGAGTGAGTTACAGACTGGAATCTAATCGAAGGGTTCGGGTGGTTTATCGATAGAATAACAGATACCCAGGAGTGAGTTACAGACTGGAATCTAATCGAGGGGTTCGGGGTAGTTTATATATAGAATAACAGATACCCAGGAGCGAGTTACAGACTGGAATCTAATCGAGGGGTTCAGGGTGGCTTATATATAGAATAACAGATACCCAGGAGTGAGTTACAGACTGGAATCTAATCGAGGGGTTTGGGTGGTTTATATACAGAATAACAGATACCCAGGAATGAGTTACAGACTGGAATCTAATCGAGGAATTCGGGGTTGTTTATATATAGAATAACAGATACCCAGGAGTGAGTTACAGACTGGAATCTAATCGAAGGGTTAGGGTGGTTTATATATAGAATAACAGATACCTGGGAGTGAGTTACAGACTGGAATCTAATTGAGGGGTTCGGGTGGTTTATATATAGAATAACAGATACCCAGGAGTGAGTTACAGACTGGAATCTAATCGAGGGGTTCAGGTGGTTTATATACAGAATAACAGATACCCGGGAGTGAGTTACAGACTGGAATCTAATCGAGGGGTTTGGGTGGTTTATATATAGAATAACAGATACCCAGGAGTGAGTTACAGGCTGTAATCTAATCGAGGGGTTCGGGTGGTTAAAATATAGAACAACAGATACCCAGGAGTGAGTTACAGACTGGAATCTAATCGAGGGGTTTGGGTGGTTTATATATAGAATAACAGATACCTGGGAGTGAGTTACAGGCTGTAATCTAATCGAGGGGTTTGGGTGGTTTATATACAGAATAACAGATACCCAGGAGTGAGTTACAGGCTGTAATCTAATGGAGGGGTTCGGGTGGTTAAAATATAGAACAACAGATACCCAGGAGTGAGTTACAGACTGGAATCTAATCGAGGGGTTCGGGTGGTTTATATATAGAATAACAGATACCTGGGAATGAGTTACAGACTGGAATCTAATCGAGGGGTTCGGGTGGTTTATCAAGAGAATAACAGATACCTGAGAATGAGTTGCAGACTAGAATCTAATCGATGTGTTCGGGGTGGTTTATATATAGGATAACAGACACCCGGGAGTGAGTTACAGACTGGAATCTAATCGAGGAGTTCGGGGTGGTTTATATACAGAATAACAGACACCCGGGAGTGAGTTACAGACTGGAATTTAATCGAGGAGTTCGGGATGGTTTATTTCTAGAAAAACAGATACCCAGGAGTGAGTTACAGACTGGAATCTACTCGAGAGGTTCGGGGTGGTTTATATATAGCATAACAGATACCCGGGATTGAGTTACAGACTGGAATTTAATTGAGAGGTTCAGAGTGGTTTATATACAGAATAACAGATACCCGGAAGTGAGTTACAGACTGGAATCTAATCGAGGGGTTCGGGATGGTTTATATATAGAATAACCGATACCCAGGAGTGAGTTACAGACTGGAATCTAATTGAGGGGTTCGGGGTGGTTTATATATTAAATAACAGACACCCGGGAGTGAGTTACCGACTGGAATTTAATACAGGGGTATGGGGTGGTTTACATATCTGTCTCTCCTGTCTCTCTCTCTTCATCCGTTTTTATCCCTCTCTGTCTCTTTCTCCCTCTGTCTCTCTTTCTCTCTCTCTTTTGCTGTCTCTCCCTCTCTGTCTCTCTCTCTCTCTCTCTCTCTGTCTCCCCCTCTTTCTCTGTCTCTCTCTTTCTCAGTCTCTCTCTCTCTCTCTATCTCTATCTCTCTGTCCGCCTCACTCACCTGGCTCCTTTGAAGAAAATGGTCTCACTCCTTGCTCGCCTCCGGGCAATGTAACGGAATAGATACAATCCTCCAACAATGAGGAGAATGATACCCAGGAATGTGCCAATGATGGCTCCAGAGACAACTCCAGCACCGACTGGGGGGACTGTGGGAGAAGGAAGTTGAGAGTCAGCCTTAAACCACTTGCAATATATTTAAGTCAGTCACAGACACTGTATGACACCCATAGTCAAGGCGGTACAGAGGGAGGATATTTGGATCACCTAACTCTTGCTGTTCAGGAATCCAATCAGACTCATTCCCCCGACCCTCTCATTGTTCTAACACCGCAGACCAGCAAATTTATTACCTTCCAGGTCCATTCCAATTTCCCTTTCAAATCACTACTCGTCTTCACCCAAGTAGCCAGCGACTTCGAGTTCATTACAACTCTGTGTAAAAACGGTCTTCCTCAACTGCATCTCCTTTGTGCTCTCTCACCACATCCTTCCAAAATGTGGAATTCCTTAACATACATGCCTATTGACTCCATATCCCTTGGTTAGACCACACTGGGAGCACTGTGCAGAGTTCTGGTCTCCATACCCCTCGGTTAGACCACACTGGGAGCACTGTGCACAGTTCTGGTCTCCGTATCCCTCGGTTAGGCCACACTGGGAGCACTGTGCACAGTTATGGTCTCCATATCCCTCGGTTACACCACACTGGGAGCTCAGTGCACAGTTCTGGTCTCCGTATCCCTCGGTTAGGCCACACTAGGAGCACTGTGCACAGTTATGCTTTCTATGACCCTCAGTTAGACTACACTGGGAGCACTGTGCACAGTTCTTTATTTATAGAATAGAACATTACAGCGCAGTACAGGCCCTTCGGCCCTCGATGTTGCGCCGACCTGTGAAACCAATCTAAAGCCCATCTACACTATTCCATTATCGTCCATATGTCTATCCAATAACCATTTAAATGCCCTTAGTGTTGGCGAGTCCACTACTGTTGCTGGCAGGGCATTCCACACCCTTACTACTCTGAGTAAAGAGCCTACCTCTGACATCTGTCCTATATCTATCGCCCCTGAATTTAAAGCTACGTCCCCTCGTGCTAGCCATCACCATCTGGTCTCCATATCCCTCGGTTCGGCCACACTTGGAGCACTGTACACAGTTCTGCTCTCCATGTCCCTCGGTTAGACCACACTGGGAGAACTGTGCACAGTTCTGGTCTCCATATCCTTCGGGTAGGCCACACTTGGAGCACCATGTACTGTTCTGGTCTCCATATCCCTCAGTTAGACCACACTTGGAGCACTGTGCACAGTTCTGGTCTCCATATCCCTCGGTTAGACCACGCTGGGAGCACTGTGCACAGTTCTGGTCTCCATATCCCTCTGTTAGGCCACACTGGGAGCACTGTGCACAGTTCTGGTCTCCATATCTCTCGGTTTGGCCACACTGGGAGCACTGTGCACAGTTCTGGTCTCCATATCCCTCGGTTAGGCCACACTGGGAGCACTGTGCACAGTTCTGGTCTCCATATCCCTCGGTTAGGCCACACTGGGAGCACTGTGCACAGTTCCGGTCTCCATATCACTCAGTTAGACCACACTTGGAGCACTATGTAGAGTTTGTTGTCCATATTTCAGTCAAGGTACCACTAAATGCCCGAGGGATCAAAGAAATTCACATGAGAGAACAGACAGGGCCTCGGTTTAATGTCATATAGGAAAGATGGCCTATCTCACAGTGCGATGCTCCCTCAGTACTGGCCCTCCAACAGTACAACACACCCTCAGTACTGACCCTCTGACCGTGCAGCACTCCCTCAGTACTGACCCTCTGACAGAGCAGCACTCCCTCAGTACTGGCCCTCCAACAGTACAACACACCCTCAGTACTGACCCTCTGACCGTGCAGTGCTCCCTCAGAACTGACCCTCTCACAGTGCAGCACTCCCTCAGCACTGACCCTCTGACAGTGCAGCACTCCCTCAGTACTGACCCTCTGACAGAGCAGCACTCCCTCAGTACCAACCCTCTGACAGTGCAGCACTCCCTCAGTACTGACCCTCTGACAGTGCAGCACTCCCTCAGCACTGACCCTCTGACAGTGCAGCACTCCCTCAGCACTGACCCTCTGACAGTGCAGCACTCCCTCAGTACTGACCCTCTGACAGTGCAGCGCACTCTCAGGAAGGACCCTCTGACAATGCAGCGCTCCCTCAGCACTGACCCTCTGACAGAGCAGCACTCCCTCAGTACTGGCCCTCCAACAGTACAACACACCCTCAGTACTGACCCTCTGACCGTGCAGTGCTCCCTCAGAACTGACCCTCTCACAGTGCAGCACTCCCTCAGCACTGACCCTCTGACAGTGCAGCACTCCCTCAGTACCAACCCTCTGACAGTGCAGCACTCCCTCAGTACTGACCCTCTGACAGAGCAGCACTCCCTCAGTACCAACCCTCTGACAGTGCAGCACTCCCTCAGTACTGACCCTCTGACAGTGAAGCACTCCCTCAGCACTGACCCTCTGACAGTGCAGCACTCCCTCAGTACTGACCCTCTGACAGTGCAGCGCACTCTCAGGAAGGACCCTCTGACAGTGCAGCACTCCCTCAGCACTGACCCTCTGAAAGTGCAGCACTCCCTCAGTACTGACCCTCTGACAGTGCAGCACTCCCTCAGTACTGACCCTCTGACAGTGCAGCACTCCCTCAGTACTGACCCCCTGACAGTGCAGCACTCACTCAGTACTACCCATTTCATGAAATATCTGACACAGGCTCACACATACACAAGCACAAACAAACACGTTCTGACGTAAGTACACACATGTTTACACACACTCAGAACTTGAATTCCTTACTTCTGTCGTAAACTGTAAGGTGGACATCTGAGGAGGTTCCGACCACATCTGGGGGGTTTTTGACATCGCAGGTGAATGTTCCGTTATCGATATAGTCGAGGTTACGGATCACAATCGAGCCGTCATGTTTGGAAATATCCCCGACCCATTCAACTCGCCCTCTGAATTGACCCCATTTCTCAATATAAGGGATTCCGTTGCCATAATGAAAGATCTGAAACAATGGAGGAGAAAAATTAGAAAGACACAGACCTCTGGAAGCTCCCTCTGCACTGTCCCCATCAATCACTCAGGTACAGCACGGGGTTAGATACCGAGTAAAGCTCCCAATACACTGTCCCCATCAAACACTCCCAGGACAGGTACAGCACGGGGTTAGATACAGAGTAAAGCTCCCTCTACACTGTCCCCATCAAACACACCCAGGAAAGGTACAGCACAGGGTTAGATACAGAGTAAAGCTCCCTCTACACTGTCCCCATCAATCACTCCCAGGACAGGTACAGCACGGGGTTAGATACAGAGTAAAGCTCCCTCTACACTGTCCCCATCAAACACTCCCAGGACAGGTACAACACGGAGTTAGATACAGAGTAAAGCCCCCAGGTCAGGAATCTTCCTCGATCCCCATCTACTAGTCTTATCTGGGGGTTGTGTCCGCCCTGCATGGTTTAATATGTCTCTGCTGCACAGATATTTTCCGCCCGCCGCCAGCCCATCAACCAATCCGTGCTGCCCTCGCCTCGCAGCAACCCCCACTCCGGCGAGGGTGGTCACATCACATTTGGGAGTGAGCTTGGCTCGCGTGCGTGGCCTCTCTTGGCCGAATTGCCACCGGCTGTGCCACTTACTGAAATGATGTCCCGGGAGTTGTCAGGCCGGAAGCGCCAGGATAGGGTGGTGAGGTCCGAGACATACTCGCTCGACCAGAAGCCACAGTACAGCGTGACATCTGACCCCAACCTCTTGTGGATATTGTGATGTGTTGTGACTGAGATACCCTCCGAGGGTCGTAGCACTGTTGGATAGAGAAATAGACAGTGAGATAGAGACAGACCATTGCAAATTGCTGTAGATGCACTGAAGTCGACCATGCATCCTAACAGTTGGGTTAGATATAAATATTTGACTGAGCCACATGAAGCATATGAGGGACAGGTGACAAAGGTTTCACCAAAATAAGTTTTGAGGAGATTCTTAAAGATGGAGAGCAAGAAAGCGAGGCGGAGAGGTTTAGGGAAGGAATTCCGGAGCTTCGAACCCAGGCAGCTGAAGGCCCGGCCACCACCGGTGGAGCGATGGAAATTATGCGATGCTGAATTGGCCTGAACAGGAGGAGCGCAGAAATCTCAGAGGTGGCACAGAAGTTAGCACCGCTGCTTCACAGCGCCAGGGGCACTAGGGGCAGCACGGTAGCATTGTGGTTAAGCAGGGTCCCAGGTTCGATTCCGGCTTGTGTCACTGTCTGTGCGGAGTCTGCATGTCCTCCCCGTGTGTGTGTGGGTTTCCTCCGGGTGCTCCGGTTTCCTCCCACAGTCCAAAGATGTGCGGGTTAGGTGGATTGGCCATGATAGTATTGTCCCTTTGTGATGAAAGATGTGCCGATTGGGTGGGGTTACGGGGATAGGGAGGGGCAGTGGGCATAGGTAGGGTTCGCTTTCAGAGGCTCGGTGCAGATTCAATGAGCCAAATAGCCCTTTTCTGCACTGTAGGCATTTAATGGTTGTAGGGGCTGGAGGAGGTTACAGAGATAGGGAGGGTTGTAGGGGCTGGAGGAGGTTACAGAGAGAGGGAGGGTTCTAGCGGCTGGAGGAGGTTACAGAGAGAGGGAGGGTTCTAGCGGCTGGAGGAGGTTACAGAGATAGGGAGGGTTCTAGCGGCTGGAGTAAGGATCGCGGCGTCAACAGACTGTGAAAGGAAGTAAAAATAAGAATGAAGTTTTATTTACAAACGATATATATCCACCCTTCCCAGTTGCTCCCTACCATGATCTTTCTTGTCGGTGCCTTACTGGTCCCATCTGGGTCATTGAGACACCCCGCCTCTACTGAGAGAGCTAGTACTCCGCAAGGAGCGCAGGAAAGCCAAGCATTCCCACCACGCAGGTCCCGGGCGGGATATTACAGTATTGACTGTAGGTGTGTACAGAGCTAGGGAGGGTTGTGGGCTGCATGATATCAGGCTCCCCATCTCTGAAAACTCCTCCAACCCCTACAACCCATCTCTGAAACCTCCTCCAGACCATACAACCCTCCCTGTCTCTGTAAACTCCTCCAGCCCCTACAACCTTCCCCATCTCTGAAACTTCTTCCAGTCCCTACAACCCTCCCTATCTCTGTAACCTCCTCCAGCCCCTACAACCCTCCCTTATCTCTGTAACCTCCTCCATCCCCTACAACGCTCCCTATCTCTGTAACCTCCTCCAGCCCCTACAACTCTCCCTATCTCTGTAACCTCCTCCAGTTCCTACAACTTTCCCTATCTCCCTATCTCTGTAACCTCCACCAGCCCCTACAACCCTCCCTACCTCTGTAAACTACTCCAGCCCCCACAACCCTCCCTATCTCTGTAACCTCCTCCAGTCCCTACAATGCTCCCTATCTCTGTAACCTCCTCCAGTCTCCACAACCCTCCCTATCTCTGTAACATCCTCCAGCCCCTACAACCCTCCCTATCTCTGTAACCTCCTGCAGCCCCTACAACCCTCCCTATCTCTGTAACCTCCTCCAGTCCCTACAACCCTCCCTATCTCTGTAAACTCCTTTGGCCCCTACAACCCTCCCTATCTCTGTAACCTACTCAAGCCCCTACAACCTTCCCTATCTCTGTAACCTCCTACAGTCCCTGCAACCCTTCCTGTCTCTGTAACCTCCTCCAGCCCCTAGAACCCTCCCTATCTCTGTAATCTCCTCCAGACCCTACAACCCTCCCTATCTCTGTAACCTCCTCCAGGCCCTACAACCCTCCCTATCTCTGTCACCTCCTCCAGCCCCTACAACCCTCCCTATCTCTGTCACCTACTCCAGCCCCTACAACCCTCCCTATCTCTGTCACCTCCTCCAGCCCCTACAACCCTCCCTATCTCTGTAACCTACTCCAGCCCCTACAACCCTCCCTATCTCTGTAACCTCCTCCAGCCCCTACAACCCTCCCTATCTCTGTCATCTCCTCCAGACCCTACAACCCTCCCTATCTCTGTAACCTCCTCCAGTCCCTACAACCCTCCCTATCTCTGTAACCTACTCAAGCCCCGACAACCTTCCCTATCTCTGTAACCTCCTACAGTCCCTGCAACCCTTCCTATCTCTGTAACATCCTCCAGCCCCTACAACCCTCCTTATCTCTGTAACCTCCTCCAGACCCTACAACCCTCCCTATCTCTGTAACCTCCTCCAGTCCCTACAACCCTCCCTATCTCTGTCACCTCCTCCAGCCCCTACAACCGTCCCTATCTCTGTAACCTACTCCAGCCCCTACAACCCTCCCTATCTCTGTCACCTACTCCAGTCCCTACAACCCTCCCTATCTCTGTCACCTCCTCCAGCCCCTACAACCCTCCCTATCTCTGTCACCTCCTCCAGCCCCTACAACCCTCCCTATCTCTGTAACCTACTCCAGCCCCTACAACCCTCCCTATCACTGTAACCTCCTCCAGCCCCTACACTCTCCCATACTTGTAATCTCCTCCAGCCCCTACAACTCTCCCTATCTCTGAAACCTCCTCCAGTCCCTGCAAACATCCCTATCTCTACAATCTTCTCCAGCCCCTCCAACCCTCCCTATCTCTGTGACCTCCACCAGCTCATACAACTCTCCCTATATCTGTAACCTCCTCCAGCCCCTGCAACTCTCTCTATCTCTGTAACCTCCTCCAGTACCTACAACCCTCCCTATCTCTGTACCCTCCTCCAGTCCCTACAACCCTCCCTATCTCTGTAACCTCCTCCAACCCCTACAACCCTCCTTATCTCTACAATCTCCAACCGTTACAACCCTCCCTATCGCTACAATCTCCAACCCCTACAACCCTCCCTATCTCTGTAACCTCCTCCAGCATCTACAACCATCCCTAAGTTGGAAGAAGACAAAGGGTGGTGGTTGATGGGAAGTGTTCAGACTGGAGTCCAGTTACTAGTGGTGTACCACAAGGATCTGTTTTGGGGCCACTGCTGTTTGTCATTTTTATAAATGACTTGGAGGAGGGCATAGATGGATGGGTGAGTAAATTTGCAGATGACACTAAAGTTGGTGGAGTTGTGGACAGTGCGGAAGGATGTTACAAGTTACAGAGGGACATAGATAAGCTGCAGCTCTGGGCTGAGAGGTGGCAAATGGAGGTTAATGCAGAAAAGTGTGAGGTGATTCATTTTGGAAGGAAGAACAGGAAGACAGAGTACTGGGCTAATGGTAAGATTCTTGGCAGCGTGGATGAGCAGAGAGATCTCGGTGTCCATGTACATAGATCCCTCAAAGTTGCCATTCAGGTTGAGAGGGTTGATAAGAAGGCGTACGGTGTGTTAGCTTTTATTGGTAGAGGGATTGAGTTTCGGAGCCATGAGGTCATTTTGCAGCTATACAAAACTCTGGTGCGGCCGCATTTGGAGTATTGCGTGCAATTCTGGTCACCGCATTATAGGAAGGATGTGGAAGCATTGGAATGGGTGCAGAGGAGATTTACCAGAATGTTGCCTGGTATGGAGGGAAGATCTTATGAGGAAAGGCTGAGGGACTTGAGGCTGTTTTCGTTAGAGAGAAGAAGGTTAAGAGGTGACTTAATTGAGGCATACAAGATGATCAGAGGATTGGATAGGGTGGACAGTGAGAGCCTTTTTCCTCGGATGGTGATGTCTAGCACGAGGGGATATAGCTTTAAATTGAGGGGAGATAGATATAAGACAGACGTCAGAGGTAGGTTCTTTACTCAGAGAGTAGTAAGGGCGTGGAATTCCCTGCCTGCAACAGTAGTGGACTCACCAACACTAAGGGCATTCAAATGGTCATTGGATAGACATATGGACAATAAGGGAATAGTATAGATGGGCTTTAGAGTGGTTTCACAGGTCGGCGCAACATCGAGGGCCGAAGGGCCTGTACTGCGCTGTAATGTTCTATGTTCTATCTCTGTATCCTCCTCCAGCCCCTACAACCCTGCCTATCTCTGTAACCTCCTCAAGCCCCTACACCCCTCCCTATCTCTGTAATCTCCTCCAGCCCCTACACCCCTCCCTATCTCTGTAAGCTCCTCCAGCCCCTGCACCCCTCCATATCTCTGTAACCTCCTCCAGCCCCTACACCCTTCCCTATCTCTAAAGGGATAGACAAGTTCCTTGGGAAGGAGAATGTTACCAAGATAAGGGAGGTGATGGAATTCAGGAGGGTTGTCGGTACAGGAGGAGATCACTGACTAGGAAGGTTTTCAGGGCTGGAGGAGGTTGTGGAGATTGGCAAGAGGGGCTGGTTTAGCACAACAATGTAGTCATCGGAAGAATTGTTGGGGCTGGAGCATGTTACAGAGACAGGCAGGGATGTTGGGATTGAAGGAGGTTACAGAGTTAAGGAATGTTTGTGGGGCTGGAGGAGGTTACAGAGTTCAGGAATGTTTGAGGGGCTGGAGGAGGTTACAGAGTTAAGGAATGTTTATGGGGCTGGAGGAGGTTACAGAGTTAAGGAATGTTTGAGGGGCTGGAGGAGGTTACAGAGTTAAGGAATGTATGAGGGGCTGGAGGAGGTTACAGAGTTAAGGAATGTATGAGGGGCTGGAGGAGGTTACAGAGAAAAGGAATGTATGAGGGGCTGGAGGAGGTTACAGAGTTAAGGAATGTATGAGGGGCTGGAGGAGGTTACAGAGTTAAGGAATGTATGAGGGGCTGGAGGAGGTTACAGAGTTAAGGAATGTTTGAGGGGCCGGAGGAGATTACAGAGATAGGGAGGGCTGGAGGGTTTGGAAAAGGTTTTTTATGAAATTCATTGACCTTTAATCCCCTGGATACTAAATTAGCTGTGCGTGGAGGTCAACAAAGAACAACAACAACAAAGAAATGTACAGCACAGGAACAGGCCCTTCGGCCCTCCAAGCCCGTGCCGACCATGCTGCCCGACTAAACTACAATCTTCTACACTTCCTGGGTCCGTATCCTTCTATTCCCATCCTATTCATATATTTGTCAAGATGCCCCTTAAATGTCACTATCGTCCCTGCTTCCACCACCTCCTCCGGTAGCGAGTTCCAGGCACTCACTACCCTCTGCGTAAAAAACTTGCCTCGTACATCTACTCTAAACCTTGCCCCTCTCACCTTAAACCTATGCCCCCTAGTAATTGACCCCTCTACCCTGGGGAAAAGCCTCTGACTATCCACTCTGTCCATGCCTCTCATAATTTTGTATCCCTCTATCAGGTCTCCCCTCAACCTCCTTCGTTCCAGTGAGAACAAACCGAGTTTATTCAACCGCTCCTCATAGCTAATGCCCTCCATACCAGGCAACATCCTGGTAAATCTCTTCTGCACCCTCTCTAAAGCCTCCACATCCTTCTGGTAGTGTGGCGACCAGAATTGAACACTATACTCCAAGTGTGGCCTAACTAAGGTTCTATACAGCTGCAACATGACTTGCCAATTCTTATACTCAAATACAAGGTCGTAACGTTTAAGATCCACGATGTTCAATGTTTATTACATAGGTCTCGTAACAATGGTAGGACTCTCTGGGTGTGGTTTGGTAGATCACCAGAACAATTCAAGGGCCAGTGAACAGCTGTTTTTGAGGCAGTCCATTTTGACATGCCTGCCAGCCAAAACGTAGCACAGAGACAGGGATAGACAGAAGTCCCAGTTACGTCCAAAGTTAGAGAAAGGGCAGTGGGGAGAAAACTTTAAGTGAAGAGGGCTGTTGGGGCAAACCTACCCCTTTGGAACAGTGATATTCAGCTCACCACCATAGATGTAAAAGTGTGCTTGTGAGCTAATGTTTGAGTGCACTCGGGAATAGGGGGAGATACCATGTCGGAAGGCGGGATGGAAACCCTGTGGGGTGGGTCATTGTAAAAGCTGTCCGAGTGGGAGTGACTTCTGGAGGGAATTGCAAGGTGAGGTCTTCAAAGGTTGAAGTTGGAAGCATTCGTCAGAAAGACAAGGGTCTGGATTCTCCAGTCCTCCCAGTCCCATATTTCTCGGTGGGGCGCTGTTCACTACTACTATCGCTTGTCAATGGGATTTTCCGTCGAAACCACCCCACGCCACCAGGAAACCTGTGGGAAGGGATGCACTTCTGGCAGGAACAGTGAATGGCAACCATTGGAGAATTCGGGCCAAGGTTTTAGTGAGATTGGTTGACTCACAGTGGGACTAATGTCTGAGTGATTTGTTGAGAAATCCATGGACTCTGCTTTGGTTGCATCTGTCATTTATTTTGGTAAGTGCTGTGTCAAAACCACAGTTCACCTGTTAAATTGCATGCACCTCACACTCGCCCTGAATGTTAGAGTTTAAGATAGGAATTGTAAATTGTTTAATGTTTACAGAGTTAGGGAGGGTTGTAGGGGCTGGAGAAGGTTACAGAGATAAGGGGGGTTGGAAGAGATTCCAGAGATAGGGAGGTTTTGAGGAACTGGAGGAAGTTCCAGAGTGAGGGAGAATTGTAAGGGCTGGAGGCGGTTCCATAGATAAGTAGGTGTGCCGGGGACTGTATCGCTAGTGATATTAATCCAACTCTCTCGCACAGTAACCTCTCCCCACCCCCCCACCCCCCCCCCAGCACCCTGTGTCACTGACTGTATCTCTATCGATGTTAATCCAGCTCCCTCACACTGTCACTCAGTAACCCCTCTCCCCCAGCACCGTGTCCCTGACTGTATCTCTACTGATGTTAATCCAGCTCCCTCACACTGTCACTCAGTAACCCCTCTCCCCCAGCACCGTGTCCCTGACTGTATCTCTACTGATGTTTATCCAGCTCCCTCATACTCGCTCACTAACCGCTCTCCCCCAGCACCTTGTATTACTGACTGTATCTCTACTGATGTTAATCCAGCTCCCTCACACTGTCACTCAATAACCCCTCTCCCCCAGCACACTGTGTTACTAATTGTATCTCTACTGATGTTAATCCAGCTCCCTCACACTGTCACTCAGTAACCCCTCCCCCAGCACCCTGTGTTACTGACTGTATCTCTACTGATGTTAATCCAGCTCCCTCACATTGTCACTCAGTAACCCCTCTCCCTAGCACCCTGTGTTACTGACTATCTCTACTGATGTTAATCCAACTCCCTCACACTGTCACTCAGTAACCCATCTCCCCAGCACCCTTTGGCATTGTAGCACCATCGATCACACACGAGGCGAGACGTAAAGAACTTCAATCGAGGCTTTATTGAGCAAACTTGTTCAGACACGTTCCCCCAGCAGCTCAGTCACAGAATGCAGCTGCGGGGATTAAACCCAGGTTCTTATACCCCTCCTATCTGGGTGTGGAGCCCAGTAGGTGGAGGATCCAATCGGGATCCAGCATCTGTCCTCCAATAGCTCCTTGGCATTCCTGGTGTACCGTATTGCCCCTAATACATACCACCACAGGCACTAACTGTATCTCTATTGATGTTAATCCAGCTCCCTCACACTGTCACTCAGTAACCCCTCTCCCCCAGCACCCTGTGGAACTTACTGTATCTCTACTGATGTTAATCCAGCTCCCTCACACTGTCACTCAGTAACCCCTCTCCCCCAGCACCCTGTGGAACTTACTGTATCTCTACTGATGTTAATCCAGCTCCCTCACACTGTCACTCAGTAACCCCTCTCCCCCAGCACCCTGTGGAACTTGCTGTATCTCTACTGATGTTAATCCAGCTCCCTCACACTGTCACTCAGTAACCCCTCTCCCCCAGCACCCTGTGTTACTGACTGTATCTCTACTGATGTTAATCCAGCTACTCACACTCGTTCAGTAAGCCCTCTATCCCACAGCACCCTGTGTTACTGAATATCTTTCCTGATCTGACTACATTTAAACAGAGTCCCTCATGGAGAGACTCCCTCTTTAACAGAGTCCCTCACAGAGAGACTCACTCTTTAAACACTGTCCCTGGTAGAGAGACTCCCTCTTTAAACAGAGTCCCTCACAGAGAGACTCCCTCTTTAACAGAGTCCCTCACAGAGAGACTCACTCTTTAAACAGTGTCCCTGACAGAGAGACTCCCTCTTTAAACAGAGTCCCTCACAGAGAGACTCCCTCTATAAACAGGGTCCCGGATAGAGAGACTCCCTCTTTAAACACTGTCCCTGATAGAGAGACTCCCTCTTTAAACAGGGTCCTTGACGGAGAGACTCCCTCTTTAAACAGTGTCCCTAACAGAGAGACACTCTCTTTAAACAGGGTCCCTGATGGAGAGACTCCCTCTTTAAACAGTGTCCCTGATAGAGAGACTCCCTCTTTAAACAGGGTCCCTGATAGAGATACGCCCTCTTTAAACAGGGTCCCTGATAGAGAGACTCCCTCTTTAAACAATGTCCCTGATAGAGAGACTCCCTCTTTAAACAGGGTCCCTGATAGAGAGACTCCCTCTTTAAACAGGCTCCCTGATAGAGAGACTCCCTCTTTAAACAGGGTCCCTGACGGAGAGACTCTCTCTTTAAACAGGGTCCCTGATAGAGAGACTCCCTCTTTAAACAGGTTCCCTACAGAGAGACTCCCTCTTTAAACAGGGCCCCTGATAGATAGTCTCCCTCTTTAAACAGGGTCCCTGATAGAGAGACTGTGGTAGTATGTATTAGGGGTCATGTGAGACTGGAAGCCCTAATGTCATTGGCTGACAGATCCCGGGTCCTGGTTGGCCGTTGACCTCTAGCTCCGCCCTGAAGGCGGAGTATAAGAAGCCGGAGTCCTCCCCCGCAGGCCAGTCTACTACCGAGCTGCGGGGGAACAGACACGCTTAATAAAGCCTCATCGACTTCACTCTATTCGTCTCTCCGAGTCTTTGTGCGCTACAGAGACGCCCTCTTTAAACCGGGTCCCTGACAGAGAGACTCCCTCTTTAAACAGCGTCCCCGACGGAGAGACTCCGTCTTCAAGCAGGGTCCCTGATCGACTCCCTCTTTAAACGGGTCCCTACAGAGAGACTCCCTCTTTAAACAGGGTCCCTGACAGAGAGACGCCCTCTTTAAATAGGGCCCCTGACGGAGAGACTCCCTCTTTAAACAGGGTCCCTGACGGAGAGACTCCCTCTTTAAACAGGGTCCCTGATAGAGAGACTCCCTCTTTAAACAGGGTCCCTGATAGAGAGACTCCCTCTTTAAACAGGGTCCCTGATAGAGAGACTCCCTCTTTAAACACTGTCCCTGACGGAGAGACTCCCTCTTGAAACAGTGTCCCTAACAGAGAGTCACCCTCTTTAAACAGGGTCCCTGATGGAGAGACTCCCTCTTTAAACAGTGTCCCTGATAGAGATACTCCCTCTTTAAACAGGGTCCCTGACAGAGAGACTCCCTCTTTAAACAGGGTCCCTGATAGAGAGACTCCCTCTTTAAACAGTGTCTCTGATAGAGAGACTCCCTCTTTAAACAGGGTCCCTGACGGAGAGACTCTCTCTTTAAACAGGGTCCCTGATAGAGAGACTCCCTCTTTAAACAGGGTCCCTACAGAGAGACTCCCTCTTTAAACAGGGCCCCTGATAGATAGTCTCCCTCTATAAACAGGGTCCCTGATAGAGAGAGTCCCTCATTAAACAGGGTGCCTGATAGAGAGACTCCCTCTTTAAACAGGGTCCCTGACGGAGAGACTCTCTCTTTAAACAGGGTCCCTGATAGAGAGACTCCCTCTTTAAACAGGGTCCCTACAGAGAGACTCCCTCTTTAAACAGGGCCCCTGATAGATAGTCTCCCTCTATAAACAGGGTCCCTGATAGAGAGAGTCCCTCATTAAACAGGGTCCCTGATAGAGAGACGCCCTCTTTAAACCGGGTCCCTGACGGAGAGACTCCCTCTTTAAACAGCGTTCCCGACGGAGAGACTCCGTCTTCAAGCAGGGTCCCTGATAGACTCCCTCTTTAAACAGTGTCCCTACAGAGACTCCCTCTTTAACAGGGTCCCTGACGGAGAGACGCCCTCTTTAAATAGGGCCCATGACGGAGAGACTCCCTCTTTAAACAGGGTCCCTGACGGAGAGACTCCCTCTTTAAACAGGGTCCCTGATAGAGAGACTCCCTCATTAAACAGGCTCCCTGATAGAGAGACTCCCTCTTTAAACAGGGTCCCTGATAGAGAGACTCCCTCTTTAAACAGGGTCCCTGATGGAGAGACTCCCTCTTTAAACAGGGTCCCTGATAGAGAGACTCCCTCTTTAAACAGGGTCCTTGATGGAGAGACTCCCTCTTTAAACAGGGTCCCTGAGGGAGCGACTCCATCTTTAAACACGGTCCCTGATAGAGAGACTCCCTCTTTAAACAGGGTCCCTGATAGAGAGACTCCCTCTTTAAACAGGGTCCCTGAGGGAGAGACTCCCTCTTTAAGCAGGGTCCAGACTCTGTGGGAAAGTGGGAGACTATCTCTATGTAATGCATAGGATAGTTTTGGAATCTCTGGAACAAGGCTGGTCTTTGAGAGGTGGGGATGCCTGCTGTTTAAAACTGGGAGCTGTCACTGTGAGGAGAGAGTGTGGGCAGAGTGGACAAAGGCTACATTGTGGTGTCTGATTGATTACTTGATAGAAGATCGGGTAGCTTCTTGCAGCCCTGCTTCAGCATCGCACCATCTCCACTGGCGTTCTGTGCGCATTCCAGATGCTCAGCCATGGCAGCTCCGTTCCAATCTCAGACCCTCTCTCTGAATCGAATCCCACTTCCAGGCTCCCCTTAGGAACCTTGTCATCCAATTCCATCCCCTCCAAACCCTCTCCAATCCAATGCCTGCATCCCAATAAGCTCTTCTCCAAACCCGACCACTCCAATTCACTCCCCTTCAATGATGTCTCAATTCGCTCCCATTCAATCACCTCCAGTCCAATCCCCTCACCTCCAACTCAAACACCCCAAATTCCCTCTCCTCCAAAACCTTCCCTCCAGTCCACTCCCTTCCAATTGCCCCTGAAATCTCCACCATTCTAAATCCCATGCACATCAGCCCCCTCCCCGCAATCTTTCTCCAATCCCATACCCCTCCAATCTCACTTCCTCCCAACTCCCTTCTCACTAATCCCAGGACTGGTACAACACGGGTTAGATACCAAATAAAGCTCCCTCTATACTGTCCCCGTCAAACACTCCCAGAACAGGTACAGCACAGGGTTAGATACAGAGTAAAGCTCCCTCTACACTGTCCCCATCAAACACTCCCAGGACAGGTACAGCACAGGGTTAGATACAGAGTAAAGCTCTCTCTACACTGTCCCCATCAAACACTCCCAGGACAGGTACAGCACAGGGTTAGATACAGAGTAAAGCTCCCTCTACACTGTCCACATCAAACACTCCCAGGACAGGTACAGCACGGGGTTAGATACAGAGTAAAACTCCCTGTATGCTGTCCCCATCAAACACTCCCAGGACAGTAGAGCACGGGGTTAGATACAGAGTAACTGAGACAATGTTGCAGTCTTACTGCTGTGTCAGCGGGATGAGGAAAAAGGTCAGTCGGAACATTTTCCTCTGCTTCTTGACCCCGTCAGGTTCCAACCTCCAACGCATTCTCAATCCCATCCCACTGGATCACATTCCTGCTTCGGATTTGCGAGGGAGGTGGAATCCCGTGGGAACTGACATTGAAAAGTTCTTCATTAACAGTTTAAACCGCCCCCCACCCCACTTTCTGTGGGGTTTTCAACTCATGTTAATTCTGAAATATAGTCAGCATGTTCCATTCTGTACTTGGCAGCATGTATCATCATCGGAGGGGGATTAACCCCCTCACCCACCTCTCCCCATTTACACACACTGGGCAGCCTGGTCCCCTATCGGAGGGGGATTAACCCCCTCACCCACCTCTCCCCATTTACACACACTGGGCAGCCTGTTCCCCTATCGGAGGGGGATTAATCCCCCCACCCTCCTCTCCCCATTTACACACACTGGGCAGCCTGTTCCCCTATCGGAGGGGGATTAACCCTCTCACCCTCCTCTCCCCATTTACACACACTGGGCAGCCTGTTCCCCTATCGGAGGGGGATTAACCCTCTCACCCACCTCTCCCCATTTACACACACTGGGCAGCCTGTTCCCCTATCGGAGGGGGATTAACCCCCTCACCCACCTCTCCCCATTTACACACACTGGGCAGCCTGTTCCCCTATCGGAGGGGGATTAATCCCCCCACCCACCTCTCCCTATTTACACACACTGGGCAGCCTGTTCCCCTATCGGAGGGGGATTAACCCCCTCACCCACCTCTCCCCATTTACACACACTGCGCAGCCTGTTCCCCTATCGGAGGGGGATTAACCCCCTCACCCACCTCTCCCCATTTACACACACGGGGCAGCCTGTTCCCCTATCGGAGGTGGATTAACTCCCTCACCCACCTCTCCCCATTTACACACAGTGGGCAGCCTGTTCCCCTATCGGAGGGGGATTAACCCTCTCTCCCATGTACTTTCACCAGGTGTTCTTGCTTACCTGAGAGTGCGTAAAGCAGCGAGCAGCAGAGAAGGATGTTCAACTTCTGTTCCCGAAACATGATTATTTTTACAAAAAAGAAAATAAGGAGAATATATAACTGAGCTACTCGGTTTAACACTCTGATGGGACACCACAATAGGTAACACTGTTATCCGCCGTGATTCTCTCTGTGTCTCTCTCCTTCCACCGAGCGCGCTCTCAACCGAGTCTTCACAGGGAGGCTCCTGCTTTTAAGCAGCGTTACCCTGACGCCTTTGGTGCCAGGGGGAGGGAGGGCACAGCGAGGGGTAGTTCGGGGAGGTAGAACGGGGCGGGGTCACTTGCTAACTGTGTGCCCGGGAGATGTTTGGCACAAGGCCAAGAAAATAAGCAAGCGACGGGGACGAGCACAGAGTGCGTTGGGCACAATTGGGCGCATTGTCTACTGATGGCACTGTGCCACCTTTCGAAAGAGGCACACACACGCACGCACACACACACACATACACACTCTCCCTCTCTCGGACACATGCACAGAGGCTGAATTCCAAGGATTGTTCACGCACAATCACTCACTTGTCAACCAGCCCCAGAAGGACATGGGGGAGATGTCACCACCAGCTTTGAGGAGAAGTTGCGCCTTATGTCATCGCTTAACCCGCTCCATTCTGCCTGACCGACCCCATCTTTAAGCAGCCCAGTGCCAAAGGCAAAGCGCTTTCACCCAGTGTGCTGAAGCAGACTGCAATCCAATCAAAGGGTTCATATAGAATAACAGATACCCGGGAGTGAGTTACAGACTGGAATCTAATCGAGGGGTTCGGGGTGGTTTATATATAGAATAACAGATACCCGGGAGTGAGTTACAGACTGGAATCTAATCGAGGGGTTCAGGTCGGTTTATATATAGAATAACAGATACCCAGGAGTGAGTTACAGACTGGAATCTAATCGAGGGGTTCAGGTCGGTTTATATATAGAATAACAGATACCCGGGAGTGAGTTACAGACTGGAATCTAATCGAGGGGTTTGGGGTGGTTTATATATAGAATAACAGATACCCGGACTGAGTTACAGACTGGAAGCTAATCGAGGGATTTGAGGTGGTTTATATATAGAATAACAGATACCCGGGAGTGAGTTACAGACTGGAATCTAATCGAGGGATTTGGGGTGGTTTATATATAGAATAACAGATACCCGAGAGTGAGTTACAGACTGGAAACTAATCGAGGGGTTCAGGGTGGTTTATATATAGAATAACAGATACCCGGGAGTGAGTTACAGACTGGAATCTAATCGAGGGGTTTGGGGTGGTTTATATATAGAATAACAGATACCCGGGAGTGAGTTACAGACTGGAATCTAATCGAGGGGTTTGGGGTGGTTTATATACAGAATAACAGATACCCAGGAGTGAGTTACAGACTGGAATCTAATCGAGGGGTTTGAGGTGGTTTATATATAGAATAACAGATACCCGGGAGGTAGTTACAGACTGGAATCTAATCGAGGGGTTCGGGTGGTTTATATATAGAATAACAGATACCCAGGAGTGAGTTACAGACTGGAATCTAATCGAGGGGTTCGGGTGGTTTATATATAGAATAACAGATACCCGGGAGTGAGTTGCAGACTGGAATCTAATTGAGGGGTTCGGGGTGGTTTATATATAGAATAACAGATACCCGGGAGTGTGTACCAGACTGGAATCTAATCGAGGGATTTGGGGTGGTTTATATACAGAATAACAGATACCCGGGAGTGTGTACCAGACTGGAATCTAATCGAGGGGTTTGGGTGGTTTATATATAGAATAACAGATACCCAGGAGTGAGTTACAGACTGGAATCTAATCGAGGGGTTCAGGCTGGTTTATATATAGAATAACAGATACCCAGGAGTGAGTTACCGACTGGAATCTAATCGAGGAGTTTGGGTGGTTTATATAGAGAATAACAGATACCCGGGAGTGAGTTACAGACTGGAATCTAATCGAGGGGTTCGGGTGGTTTATATATAGAATAACAGATACACAGGAGTGAGTTACAGACTGGAATCTAATCAGGGGTTCGGGGTGGTTTTTATATAGAACAGATACCCAGGGGTGAGTTACAGACTGGAATCTAATCGAGGGGTTCGGGGTGGTTTATATATAGAATAACAGATACCCGGGAGTAAGTTACAGACTGGAATCTAATCGAGGGGTTCGGGGTGGTTTATATACAGAATAACAGATTCCCGGGAGTGAGATACAGACTGGAATCTAATCGAGGGGTTCGGGTGGTTTATATATAGAATAACAGATACCCAGGGGTGAGTTACAGACTGGAATCTAATCGAGGGGTTCGGGTGGTTTATATATAGAATAACAGATACCCAGGGGTGAGTTACAGACTGGAATCTAATCGAGGGGTTCGGGTGGTTTATATATAGAATAACAGATACCCAGGGGTGAGTTACAGACTGGAATCTAATCGAGGGGTTCGGGTGGTTTATATACAGAATAACAGATACCCGGTAGTGAGTTACAGACTGGAATCTAATGGAGGGGTTCGGTATGGTTTATATATAGAATAACAGATACCCAGGAGTGAGTTACAGACTGGAATCTAATCGAGGGGTTCGGGTGGTTTATATATAGAATAACAGATACACAGGAGTGAGTTACAGACTGGAATCTAATCAGGGGTTCGGGGTGGTTTTTATATAGAATAACAGATACCCAGGGGTGAGTTACAGACTGGAATCTAATCGAGGAATTCGGGGTTGTTTATATATAGAATAACAGATACCCGGGAGTGAGTTACAGACTGGAATCTAATCAGGGGTTCGGGGTGGTTTATATATAGAATAACAGACATCCGGGAGTGAGTTACAGACTGGAATCTAATCGAGAGGTTCAGGGTGGTTTATATAAAGAATAACAGATACCCGGGAGTAAGTTATTTAAAGATCTAAAGAGAGAGCTAAGACGAGCAAGGAGGGGACATGAGAAGTATTTGGCAGGAAGGATCAAGGAAAACCCAAAAGCTTTCTATAGGTATGTCAGGAATAAGCGAATGACTAGGGAAAGAGTAGGACCAGTCAAGGACAGGGATGGGAAGTTGTGTGTAGAGTCTGAAGAGATAGGCGAGATACTAAATGAATATTTATCGTCAGTATTCACTCAGGAAAAAGATAATGTTGTGGAGGAGAATGCGCAGCCGCAGGCTAATAGAATAGATGGCATTGAGGTGCGTAGGGAAGAGGTGTTGGCAATTCTGGACAGGCTGAAAATAGATAAGTCCCCGGGACCTGATGGGATTTATCCTAGGATTCTCTGGGAGGCCAGGGAAGAGATTGCTGGACCTTTGGCTTTGATTTTTATCACATCATTGGCTACAGGAATAGTGCCAGAGGACTGGAGGATAGCAAATGTGGTCTCTTTGTTCGAAAAGGGGAGCAGAGACAACCCCGGCAACTATAGACCGGTGAGCCTCACGTCTGTAGTGGGTCAAGTTTTGGAGGGGATTATAAGAGACAAGATTTATAATCATCTAGATAGGAATAATATGATGATCAGGGATTGTCAGCATGGCTTTGTGAAGGGTAGGTCATGCCTCACAAACCTTATCGAGTTCTTTGAGAAGGTGACTGAACAGGTAGACGAGGGTAGAGCAGTTGATGTGGTGTATATGGATTTCAGCAAAGCGTTTGATAAGGTTCCCCACGGTAGGCTATTGCAGAAAATACGGAGGCTGGGGATTGAGGGTGATTTAGAGATGTGGATCAGAAATTGGCTAGCTGAAAGAAGACAGAGGGTGGTGGTTGATGGGAAATGTTCAGAATGGAGTTCAGTCACAAGTGGAGTACCACAAGGATCTGTTCTGGGGCCGTTGCTGTTTGTCATTTTTATCAATGACCTAGAGGAAGGCGCAGAAGGGTGGGTGAGTAAATTTGCAGACGATACTAAAGTCGGTGGTGTTGTCGATAGTGTGGAAGGAAGTAGCAGGTTACAGAGGGATATAGATAAGCTGCAGAGCTGGGCTGAGAGGTGGCAAATGGAGTTTAATGTAGAGAAGTGTGAGGTGATTCACTTTGGAAGGAATAACAGGAATGTGGAATATTTGGCTAATGGAAAAGTTCTTGAAAGTGTGGATGAGCAGAGGGATCTAGGTGTCCATGTACATAGATCCCTGAAAGTTGCCACCCAGGTTGATAGGGTGGTGAAGAAGGCCTATGGAGTGTTGGCCTTTATTGGTAGAGGGATTGAGTTCCGGAGTCAGGAGGTCATGTTGCAGCTGTACAGAACTCTGGTACGGCCGCATTTGGAGTATTGCGTACAGTTCTGGTCACCGCATTATAGGAAGGATGTGGAGGCTTTGGAGTGGGTGCAGAGGAGATTTAGCAGGATGTTGCCTGGTATGGAGGGAAAATCTTATGAGGAAAGGCTGGTGGACTTGAGGTTGTTTTCGTTGGAGAGAAGAAGGTTAAGAGGAGACTTAATAGAGGCATACAAAATGATTAGGGGGTTGGATAGGGTGGACAGTGAGAGCCTTCTCCCGCAGATGGAAATGGCTGGCACGAGGGGACATAACTTTAAACTGAGGGGTAATAGATATAGGACAGAGGTCAGAGGTAGGTTCTTTACGCAAAGAGTAGTGAGGCCGTGGAATGCCCTACCTGCTACAGTAGTGAACTCGCCAACATTGAGGGCATTTAAAAGTTTATTGGATAAACATGTGGATGATAATGGTATAGTGTAGGTTAGATGGCTTTTGTTTCGGTGCAACATCGTGGGCCGAAGGGCCTGTACTGCGCTGTATTGTTCTATGTTCTATGTTCTATGTTCTATATATAGAATAACAGATACCCAGGATTGAGTTACAGACTGGAATCTAATCGAGGGGTTCGGGTGGTTTATATATAGAATAACAGATACCCAGGAATGAGTTACAGACTGGAATCGAATCGAGGTGTATTTGGGTGGTTTTTATATAGAATAACAGATACCTGGGAGTGAGTTACAGACTGGAATCTAATCGAGGGGTTCAGGGTGGTTTATATATAGAATAACAGATACCCGGGAGTGAGTTACAGATTGGAATCTAATCGAGGAGTTCGGGGTGGTTTATATAAAGAATAACAGATACCCGGGAGTGAGTTACAGACTGGAATCTAATCGAGGAGTTCGGGGTGGTTTATATAAAGAATAACAGATACCCAGGAGTGAGTTACAGACTGGAATCTAATCGAGAGGTTCGGGTGTTTTAAATATAAAATAACAGATACCCAGGAGTGAGTTACAGACTGGAATCTAATCGAGGGGTTTGAGGTGGTTTATATATAAAATAACAGATACCCAGGAGTGAGTTACAGACTGGACTCTAATCGAGGGGTTTGAGGTGGTTTATATATAGAATAACAGATACCCAGGAGTGAGTTACAGACTGGACTCTAATCGAGGGGTTTGAGGTGGTTTATATATAAAATAACAGATACCCAGGAGTGAGTTACAGACTGGAATCTAATCGAGGGGTTCCGTCTGGTTTATATAGAGAATAACAGACACCCGGGAGTGAGTTACAGACTGGAATCTCATCGAGGCGCTCGGGTGGTTTATATATAGAATAACAGATACCCGGGAGTGAGTTGCAGACTGGAATCTAATCGAAGGGTTTGGGTGGTTTATAAATAGATTAACAGATACCCGGGAGTGAGTTGCAGACTGGAATCTCATCGAAGGGTTCGGGGTGGTTTATATACAGAACAACAGATACCCGGGAGTGAGTTAGAGACTGGAATCTCATTGAGCGATTCGGATGGTTTGTATATAGAATGACAGATACCCGGAAGTGAGTTACAGACTGGAATCTAAACGAGGGGTTCGGGGTGGTTAATATATAGAATAACAGATACCCGGGCGTGAGTTACAGACTGGAATCTAATCGTTGGGTTCGTGGTGGTTTATATACAGAACAATAGATACCAGGGAGTGGTTCAGACCGGAATCTAACCTCGGTTAGGCGGTGATTTATATATGGAATAACAGAAACCTGGGAGCGAATTACATAACAGAATCTAATCGAGTAGTTCAGATGGTTTATATGTAGATACATAGTAATCTGTCAGAGGGTCAGTACTGAGGGAGTGCTGCACTGTCAGAGGGTCAGTACTGAGGGAGTGCGACACTGTCATTGGGTCAGAACTGAGTTAGTGCTGCACTGTAGGGGGTTAAATACTGAGGGAGCATTGCACTGTCAGAGGGTCAGTACTGAGTTGGTGCTGCACTGTTCGAGGCCCTGTACTAAGTGAGTGCTGCACTGTCAGAGTGTCAGTACTGAGAGAATGTTGCACAGTCAGAGGGTCAGAACTGAGGGAGTGCTGCACTGTCAAAGGGTCAGTACTGAGAGAATGCTGCACTGTCAGAGGGTCAGTACTGAGGGAGTGCTGCACTGTCAGAGGGTCAGTACTGGGGGAGTGCTGCACTGTCAGAGAGTCAGTACTGAGGGAGTGCTGCACTGTCAAAGAGTTGGTACTGAGGGAGTGCTGCACTGTCAGAGAGTTGGTACTGAGGGAGCGCTGCACAGTCAGAGAGTTGGTACTGAGGGAGCGCAGCACTGTCAGAGAGTTGGTACTGAGTGAGTGCTGCACTGTCAGAGGGTCAGGACTGTGGGAGCGCTGCATTGTCAGAAGGTCAGTACTGAGGGAGTGCTGCACTGTCAGACGGTCAGTTCTGAGGGAGTGCTGCACTGTCAGAAGGTCAGTACTGAGGGAGTGCTGCACTGTCAGAGGGTCAGTACTGAGGGAGTGCTGCACTGTAAGAGGGTCAGTACTGAGGGAGTGCTGCACTGTAAGAGGGTCAGTACTGAGGGAGTGCTGCACTGTCAGATTGTCAGTTCTGAGGGAGTGCTGCACTGTCAGAGGGCCAGTAGTGAGGGTGCTGCATTGTCAGAGGGTCAGTACTGAGGGAGTGCTGCACTGTCAGATAGTCAGTGCTGAGGGAGTGTTGCACCATCAGAGGGTCAGTACTGAGGGAGTTCTTCACTGTCAGAGGGTCAGTACTGAGGGTGCTGCATTGTAAGAGGGTTAGTCCTGAGGGAATGCTGCACTGTCAGAGCGTCACGACTGGGGGAGTGCTGAACTGTCAGAGGAACAGAACTGAGGGAGTGCTGTACTGTCAGAGGGTCAGTACTGAGGGAGTGCTGCACTGTCAGAGGGTCAGAGCTGAGGGTGCTGCATTGTAAGAGGGTTAGTCCTGAGGGAATGCTGCACTGTCAGAGCGTCACGACTGGGGGAGTGCTGAACTGTCAGAGGGACAGAACTGAGGGAGTGCTGTACTGTCAGAGGGGCAATACTGAGGAACTGCTGCACAGTCAGAGGGTCAGTACTGGGGGAGTGCTGCACTGTCAGAGGGTCAGTACTGAGGGAGTGCAACACTGTCAGGGGGTCAGTAATGAGGGAGTGCTGCACTGTCAGAGGGTCAGTACTGAGGGAGTGCTGCACTAACAGAGGGTCAGTACTGAGGGAGTGCTGCACTGTCACAGGGTCAGTACTAAAGGAGTGCTGCACTGTCAGAGGGTCAGGACTGAGGGAGTGCTGCACAGTCAGAGGGTCAGTACTGAGGGAGTGCTGCACTGTCAGAGGGTCAGTACTGAGGGAGTGCTGCACTGTCAGAGGGTCAGTACTGAGGGAGCGCTGCACTGTCAGAGGGTCAGTGCTGAGTGAGTGCTGCACTGTCAGAGGGTCAGAGCTGAGGGAGCGCTGCACTGTCAGAGGGTCAGTACTGAGGGAGTGCTGCACTGTCAGTGGGTCAGTACTGAGGGAGTGCGGCACTGTCAGAGGGTCAGTACTGAGGGAGGGCTGCACTGTCAGTGAGTCAGTACTGATGGAGTGCTGCACTGTCCGAGGGTCAGTACTGAGGGAGTGCTGCAATGTCAGAGGGTCAGTACTGAGGGAGCGCTGCACTGTCAGAGGGTCAGTACTGAGGGAGTGCTGCACTGTCCGAGGGTCAGTACTGAGGGAGTGCTGCACTGTCAGAGGGTCAGTACTGAGGGAGTGCTGCACTGTCAGAGCGTCAGTACTGAGGGAGTGCTGCACTGTCAGAGGGTCAGTACTGAGGGAGTGGCACTGTCCGAGGGTCAGTACTGAAGGAGTGCTGCACTGTCAGAGGGTCAGTACTGAGGGAGTTCTGCACTGTCAGGACTCAGTACTGAGGGACTGAGGCACTGTCAGAGGGTCAGTCCTGAGGGAGTGCTGCACTATCAGAGGGTCAGTACTGAGGTAGCGCTGCACTGTCAGAGGGTCAGTACTGAGGGAGCGCTGTGCTGTCAGAGGGTCAGTACTGAGGGAGTGCTGCACTGTCTGAGGGTCAGTACTGCGGGAGTGCTGTACTGTCACAGTGTCAGTACTGAGAGAATGTTGCAGTCAGAGGGTCAGAACTGAGGGAGTGCTGCACTGTCAAAGGGTCAGTACTGAGAGAATGCTGCACTGTCAGAGGGTCAGTACTGAGGGAGTGCTGCACTGTCAGAGGGTCAGTACTGAGGGAGTGCTGCACTGTCAGAGAGTCAGTACTGAGGGAGTGCTGCACTGTCAAAGAGTTGGTACTGAGGGAGTGCTGCACTGTCAGAGAGTTGGTACTGAGGGAGCGCTGCACAGTCAGAGAGTTGGTACTGAGGGAGCGCAGCACTGTCAGAGAGTTGGTACTGAGTGAGTGCTGCACTGTAAGAGGGTCAGTACTGAGGGAGTGCTGCACTGTCAGAAGGTCAGTACTGAGGGAGTGCTGCACTGTCAGACGGTCAGTTCTGAGGGAGTGCTGCACTGTCAGAAGGTCAGTACTGAGGGAGTGCTGCACTGTAAGAGGGTCAGTACTGAGGGAGTGCTGCACTGTCAGAGGGTCAGTACTGAGGGTGCTGCATTGTAAGAGGGTTAGTCCTGAGGGAATGCTGCACTGTCAGAGCGTCACGATTGGGGGAGTGCTGAACTGTCAGAGGGACAGAACTGAGGGAGTGCTGTACTGTCAGAGGGGCAATACTGAGGAACTGCTGCACAGTCAGAGGGTCAGTACTGAGGTAGCGCTGCACTGTCAGAGGGTCAGTACTGAGGGAGTGCTGCACTGTCTGAGGGTCAGTACTGCGGGAGTGCTGTACTGTCACAGTGTCAGTACTGAGAGAATGTTGCAGTCAGAGGGTCAGAACTGAGGGAGTGCTGCACTGTCAAAGGGTCAGTACTGAGAGAATGCTGCACTGTCAGAGGGTCAGTACTGAGGGAGTGCTGCACTGTCAGAGGGTCAGTACTGAGGGAGTGCTGCACTGTCAGAGAGTTGGTACTGAGGGAGCGCTGCACAGTCAGAGAGTTGGTACTGAGGGAGCGCAGCACTGTCAGAGAGTTGGTACTGAGTGAGTGCTGCACTGTAAGAGGGTCAGGACTGAGGGAGCGCTGCACTGTCAGAAGGTCAGTACTGAGGGAGTGCTGCACTGTCAGACGGTCAGTTCTGAGGGAGTGCTGCACTGTCAGAAGGTCAGTACTGAGGGAGTGCTGCACTGTAAGAGGGTCAGTACTGAGGGAGTGCTGCACTGTAAGAGGGTCAGTACTGAGGGAGTGCTGCACTGTCAGATGGTCAGTTCTGAGGGAGTGCTGCACTGTCAGAGGGCCAGTAGTGAGGGTGCTGCATTGTCAGAGGGTCAGTACTGAGGGAGTGCTGCACTGTCAGATAGTCAGTGCTGAGAGAGTGTTGCACCATCAGAGGGTCAGTACTGAGGGAGTGCTTCACTGTCTGAGGGTCAGTACTGAGGGTGCTGCATTGTAAGAGGGTTAGTCCTGAGGGAATGCTGCACTGTCAGAGCGTCACGATTGGGGGAGTGCTGAACTGTCAGAGGGACAGAACTGAGGGAGTGCTGTACTGTCAGAGGGGCAATACTGAGGAACTGCTGCACAGTCAGAGGGTCAGTACTGGGGGAGTGCTGCACTGTCAGAGGGTCAGTACTGAGGGAGTGCAACACTGTCAGGGGGTCAGTAATGAGGGAGTGCTGCACTGTCAGAGGGTCAGTACTGAGGGAGTGCTGCACTGTCAGAGGGTCAGTACTGAGGGAGTGCTGCACTGTCACAGGGTCAGTACTAAAGGAGTGCTGCACTGTCAGAGGGTCAAGACTGAGGGAGTGCTGCACAGTCAGAGGGTCAGTACTGAGGGAGTGCTGCACTGTCAGAGGGTCAGTACTGAGGGAGTGCTGCACTGTCAGAGGGTCAGTACTGAGGGAGCGCTGCACTGTCAGAGGGTCAGTGCTGAGTGAGTGCTGCACTGTCAGAGGGTCAGAGCTGAGGGAGCACTGCACTGTCAGAGGGTCAATACTGAGGGAGTGCTGCACTGTCAGTGGGTCAGTACTGAGGGAGTGCGGCACTGTCAGAGGGTCAGTACTGAAGGAGGGCTGCACTGTCAGTGAGTCAGTACTGATGGAGTGCTGCACTGTCCGAGGGTCAGTACTGAGGGAGTGCTGCACTGTCAGAGCGTCAGTACTGAGGGAGCGCTGCACTGTCAGAGGGTCAGTACTGAGGGAGTGCTGCACTGTCCGAGGGTCAGTACTGAGGGAGTGCTGCACTGTCAGAGGGTCAGTACTGAGGGAGTGCTGCACTGTCAGAGCGTCAGTACTGAGGGAGTGCTGCACTGTCAGAGGGTCAGTACTGAGGGAGTGCTGCACTGTCCGAGGGTCAGTACTGAAGGAGTGCTGCACTGTCAGAGGGTCAGTACTGAGGGAGTTCTGCACTGTCAGGACTCAGTACTGAGGGACTGAGGCACTGTCAGAGGGTCAGTCCTGAGGGAGTGCTGCACTGTCAGAGGGCCAGTACTGAGGTAGCGCTGCACTGTCAGAGGGTCAGTACTGAGGGAGCGCTGTGCTGTCAGAGGGTCAGTACTGAGGGAGTGCTGCACTGTCTGAGGGTCAGTACTGCGGGAGTGCTGTACTGTCAGAGGGTCAGTACTGAGTGAGTGCTGCACTGTCAAAGGGTCAGTACTGAGAGAGTGCTGCCCTGTCAGAGGGTCAGTACTGAGGGAGTGCTGCACTGTCAGCGGGTCAGTACTGAGGGAGTGCTGCACTGTCAGAGGGTCAGTACTGAGCAAGTGCTGCACTGTCAGAGAGTTGATACAGAGGGAGTGCTGCACTGTCAGAGACTTGATACTGAGGGAGTGCCGCACTGTCAGGGAGTTGGTACTGAGGGAGTGCTGCACTGTCAGAGAGTTGGTACTGAGGGAGTGCTGCACTGTCAGAGGGTCAGTACTGAGTGAGTGCTGCACTGTCAAAGGGTCAGTACTGAGGGAGCGCTGCACTGTCAGAGGGTCACGACTGGGGGACTGCTGAACTGTCAGAGGGACAGAACTGAGGGAGTGCTGTACTGTCAGAGGGGCAATACTGAGGAACTGCTGCACAGTCAGAGGGTCAGTACTGGGGGAGTGCTGCACAGTCAGAGGGTCAGTACTGAGGGAGTGTTGCACTGTCAGAGGGTCAATACTGAGGGAGTGCCGCACTGTCAGAGGGTTAGTGCTGAGGGAGTGCTGCACTGTCAGAGGGTCAGTACTGAGGGGGTGCTGCACTGTCAGAGGGTCAGTACTGAGAGAGTGCTGCACTGTCAGAGGGTCAGTACTGAGGGAGTGCTGCAGTGTCATATGGTCAGTACAGAGGGAGTGCTGCACTGTCAGAGGGTCAGTACTGAGGGAGTGCTGCACTGTCAGAGGGTCAGTACTGAGGGAGCGCTGCACTGTCAGAGGGTCAGTACTGAGGGAGTGCTGCAGTGTCAGTGGGTCATTACAGAGGGACTGTGGCACTGTCAGAGGGTCAGAACTGAGGGAGTGCTGCACTGTCAGTGAGTCAGTACTGATGGAGTGCTGCACAGTCCGAGGGTCAGTACTGAGGGAATGCTGCACTGTCAGAGGGTCAGTACTGAGGGAGCGCTGAACTGTCAGAGGGTCAGTACTGAGGGAGTGCTGCACTGTCAGAGGGTCAGTACTGAGGGAGTCCTGCACTGTCAGAGGGTCAGTACTGAGGGAGCGCTGCACTGTCAGAGGGTCAGTACTGAGGGAGTGCTGCAGTGTCAGTGGGTCAGTACAGAGGGAGTGCGGCACTGTCAGAGGGTCAGTACTGAGGGAGTGCTGCACTGTCTGAGTCAGTACTGATGGAGTGCTGCACAGTCCGAGGGTCAGTACTGAGGGAATGCTGCACTGTCAGAGGGTCAGTACTGAGGGAGCGCTGCACTGTCAGAGGGTCAGTACTGAGGGAGTGCTGCAGTGTCCGAGGGTCGGTACTGAGGGAGTGCTGCACTGTCAGAGGGTCAGTACAGAGGGAGTGCTGCACTGTCCGAGGGTCAGTACTGAGGGAGTGCTGCACTGTCAGAGGGTCAGTACTGAGGGAGTTTTGCACCGTCAGAACTCAGTACTGAGGGAGTGCGGCACTGTCAGAGGGTCAGTACTGAGGGAGTGCTGCACTGTCAGAGGGTCAGTACTGAGGGAGCACTGCACTGTCCGAGGGTCAGTACTGAGGGTGTGCTGCACTGTCAGAGGGTCAGTACTGAGGGAGCGCTGCACTGTCAGAGGGTCAGCACTGAGGGAGTGCGGCACTGTCAGAGGGTCAGTACTGAGGGAGTGATGCACTGTCAGAGGGTCAGTACTGAGGGAGCGCTGCACTGTCAGAGGGTCAGCACTGAGGGAGTGCGGCACTGTCAGAGAGTTGGTGCTGAGGGAGTGCCGCACTGTCAGGGAATTGGTACTGACGGCGTGCTGCACTGTAAGAGGGTCAGTACTGAGGGAGTGCTGCACTGTCAGAGGGTCAGTTCTGAGGGAGTGCTGCACTGTCAGAGGGTCAGTACTGAGTGAGCGCTGCACTGTAAGAGGGTCAGTACTGAGGGAGTGCCGCACTGTCAGAGGGTCAGTACTGAGGGAGTGCTGCACTGTCAGGTAGTCAGTGCTGAGGGAGTGTTGCACCATTAGAGGGTCAGTACTGAGGGAGTGCTTCACTGTCAGAGGGTCAGTACTGAGGGAGCACTGCACTGTCAGAGAGTTGGTAGTGAGGGAGCACTGCACTGTCAGAGAGTTGGTACTGAGGGAGCACTGCACTGTCAGAGGGTCAGTACTGAGGGAGTGCTGCACTGTCAGAGGATCAGTACTGAGGGAGTGCTGCACTGTCAGAGGGTCAGTACTGAGAGAGTGCTGCACTGTCAGAGAGACAGGAGTGAGGGAGTCCTGCACTGTCATAGATTTGGTACTGAGGGAGCACTGCACTGTCAGAGGGTCAGTACTGAGGGAGTGCTGCACTGTCAGAGGGTCAGTGCTGAGGGAGTGCTGCACTGTCAGAGGGTCTGTACTGGTGGAGTGATGCACTGTCAGAGAGTTGGTACTGAGGGAGCGCTGCACTGCCAGAGGGTCAGTACTGAAGGAGCGTTGCACTGTCAGAGAGTTGGTACTGAGGGAGTGCTGCACTGTCAGAGGGTCAGTACTGAGGGAGTGCTGCACTGTCAGAGTGTTGGTATTGAGGGAGTGCTGCACTGTCAGCGAGTTGGTATTGAGTGAGTGCCGCACTGTCAGAGAGTTGGTACTGAGGGAGTGCTGCACTGTCAGAGAGTCAGTACTGAGGGAGTGCTGCACTGTCAGAGGATCAATACTGAGGGAGTGCTGCACTGTCAGAGGGTCAGTACTGATGGAGTGCTGCACTGTCAGAGAGTTGGTACTGAGGGAATGCTGCACTGTCAGAGAGTTTGTATTGAGGGAGCACTGCACTGTCAGAGAGTTGGTACTGAGGGAGTGCTGCACTGTCAGAGAGTTGGTATTGAGGGAACACTGCACTGTCAGAGAGTTGGTACTGAGGGAGTTCTGCACTGTCAGAGGGTCAGTACTGAGTGAGTGCTGCACTGTCAGAGTTGGTATTGAGGGAACACTGCACTGTCAGAGAGTTGGTACTGAGGGAGTGCTGTCAATGTCCCAGATGATATATTAAACTGAACTCTCGCTGCCCTCCCAGTTGTAATTAAATGTTGCTGTCACCAGTAATATGAAGAGATCCGTGAGCCTGTTTAATCTTCAGCATGCTACAATTTATTATCTGGTTCATGATCGCATTTCTGCAATAGACACTGCACTTTGAGGAAGAATTTATTTCACTGTACATAACTTTGGGTTATACTGTTTCTGGAATTACAATTTCCTATCTGTTCATTAGCCTTATCCCACTCCCCCTATCTCGGTTAACCCCCTTCCAGTCCCTACAATTCTCCCTATCTCTGTAACCTCCACCAGCCCCGATAGCCCTCCCTCTCTGTAACCTCCTCCAGTCCCTACAACCCTCCCTATCTCTGTAACCTTCTCCAGTCCCTACAACCCTCCCTATCTCTGTAACCTCCTCCAGACCCTTCAACCCTCCCTATCTCTGTAACCTCCTCCAGCCCCTACAACCCTCCCTATCTCTGTAACCTCCTTCAGCCCCTACAACCCTCCCTATCTCTGTAACCTCCTCCAGCCCCTACAACCCTCCCTATCTCTGTAACCCCCCTCCAGCCACTACACCCCTCCGTATCTCTGTAACTCTGCTCCAGTCCCTACAGCCTTCTCTATCTCTGTAACCTCCTCCAGCCCCTACAACCCACCCTATTTCTGTAACCTCCTCCAGCCCCTACAACCCTCACTATCTCTGTAATTCCACAAGAGTCCCTACAACCCCCCCAATCTCTGTAACCTCCTTCAGCTCCTACAACCCTCCCTATCTCTGTAACCTATTCCAGTCCCTACAACCCTCCCTGTCTCTGTAACCTCCTCCAGTCCCTACAACCCTCCCTATCTCTGTAACCTCCTCCAGTCCCTACAACCCTCCCAATCTATGTAACCTCCTCCAGTCCCTACAACCCTCCCCATCTGTGAAACCTCCTCCAGTCAATACAACCCTCCCTATCTCTGTAACCTCCTTCAGCTCCTACAACCCTCCCTATCTCTGTAACCTCCTCCAGTCCCTACAACCCTCCCTATCTCTGTAACCTCCTCCAGTCCCTACAACCCTCCCTATCTCTGTAACCCCCCTCCAGCCACTACACCCCTCCGTATCTCTGTAATTCCCCTCCAGTCAATACAACCCTCCCTATCTCTGTAACCTCCTTCAGCTCCTACAACCCTCCCTATCTCTGTAATCTCCTCCAGCCCCTACAACTCTCCCTCTCTCTGTAACCTCCTCCAGTCCCTACAATCCTCCCTATCTCTGTAACCTTCTCCAGTCCCTACAACCCCCCTATCTCTGTAACCTCCTTCAGCCCCTACAACCCTCCCTATCTCTGTAACATCACTCAGTTCCTACAACCCTCCCCATCTCAGTAACCTCCTCCAGCCCCTACAACCCTCCCAATCTATGTAACCTCCACCCAGTCCCTACAACCCTCCCCATTTGTGAAACCTCCTCCAGTCAATACAACCCTCCCTATCTCTGTAACCTCCTTCAGCTCCTACAACCCTCCCTATCTCTGTAACCTCCTCCAGCCCCTACAACCCTCCCTATCTCTGTAACCTCCTCCAGCCCCTACAACCCTCCCTATCTCTGTAACCTCCTCCAGCCCCTACAACCCTCCCTATCTCTGTAACCTCCTCCAGCCCCTACAACCCTCCCTACCTCTGTCACCTCCTCCAGCCCCTACAACCCTCCCTATCTCTGTAACCTCCTCCAGCCCCTACAACCCTCCCTATCTTTGTAACCCCCCCTCCAGCCACTACACCCCTCCGTATCTCTGTAATTCCCCACCAGTCCCTACAACGCTCTCTATCTCTGTAACCTCCTCCAGCCCCTAGAACCCTCCCTATCTCTGTAACCTCCTCCAGCCCCTACAACCCTCCCTATCTCTGTAATTCCCCTCCAGTCCCTACAACCCCCCCAATCTCTGTTACCTCCTTCAGCTCCTACAACCCTCCCGATCTCTGTAACCTCCTCCAGTCCCTACAACACTCCCTGTCTCTGTAACCTCCTCCAGTCCCTACAACCCTCCCTATCTTTATAACCTCCTCCAGTCCCTACAACCCTCCCAATCTCTGTAACCTCCTCCAGTCCCTACAACCCTCCCAATCTATGTAACCTCCTCCAGTCCCCAGAACCCTCCCTATCTCTGTAACCTCCTCCAGTCAATACAACCCTCCCTATCTCTGTAACCTCCTTCAGCTCCTACAACCCTCCCTATCTCTGTAACCTCCTCCAGTCCCTACCATCCTCCCTTTCTCTGTAACCTCCTCCAGTCCCTACAACCCCCCCTATCTCTGTAACCTCCTCCAGCCCCTACAACCCTCGCTATCTCTGTAACTTCCCCCAGTCCCTACAACCCTCCCCATCTCAGTAACTTCGTCCAGCCCCTACAACCCTCCCTATCTCTGTAACCTCCTCCAGTCCCTACAACCCTCCCCATCTCAGTATCTTCGTCCAGCCCCTACAACCTTCCCTATCTCTGTAACCTCCCTCAGTCCCTACAACCCTCCCTATCTCAGTAACCTCCTCCAGTCCCTACAACCCTCCCTATCTCAGTAACCTCCTCCAGTCCCTACAACCCTCCCTATCTCTGTAACCTCCTCCAGTCCCTACAATCCTCCCTATCTCTGTAACCTCCTCCAGTCCCTACAACCCTCCCCGTCTCAGTATCTTCGTCCAGCCCCTACAACCTTCTCTATCTCTGTAACCTCCTCCAGCCCCTACAACCCTCCCTATCTCTGTAACCTCCTCCAGCCCCTACAACCCTCCCCTTCTCTGCGCACCTCCAATTCCGGCCTCTTGACCATCCTGATTCCCATCGCTCCTCCATTGGCAGCCATGCCTTCAGCTTCCTGGGGCCCTAAACTGTGGGAATCCCTCCCAAAGCCTCCTCCCCCCTCCTCTCTCTCTCTCTATGTCTCCCTCACTCTGTCTCTCCCTCTCATTCTTTAAAATGCTTCTTAAAACCTCTCGCTTTGACCAAGCGATTGGTCACCTTTCCTTCATGGCTCCTCACACAGCCCAGTGTCGAATGCAGTTCGCTAACGCTCCTGTGACGGTTTTGATGTTTTCCTGTGAAATGCCCGATGCTATCAGTAATCTCTGCACAATTCCATCTGAATTAATCTCTTCTTTCATTCTTTGCTGATTGTTCTCCTTTCTCAAACAATGGATAGAATTGCACATTGTTCACTGGCTTTTAACCTCAAAATTATCCCAAAGCCCACATTACAACTGCCAGCACAATGCTAATGTCCTTCTTTGGCGCTGAAGGCCATTGGGATATTGTGGGGTGGGGAAAGACAGTATAGAAATATATTTTCTCTCTCTCTGTCTCTCTCTGTCTCTCCCTCTCTCTCTCTCTCTCTCTCTCTCCCCCTCTCTCTCTCTCTCGCTCTCATCATCTGTCACTCTCTAGCTCTCTACCTCTCTTTCTCTCTCTCTGTTTGCCTCCACCATCACTCTCTCTCCCTCTTTTCTTTCTCTCTTCCAGAGAGAGAGACAGATTAACCGACACGAGAGAGAGAGAGAGAGAGAGATGGAAGGAGGCTGTGTATTAGAAAAGGAGCCAGAGACACAGGAAGACACACATAGAGATGGAGAGAGACAGAGGGAGAGAGATAGAGAGAAAAATAACAGCGACAAAGAGAGTGGGAGAGACAAACAGAGAGAGTGGGAAAGAGAGAGCGTGACAGAGACTGAAGTGGAAAAGGAGACTCAGAAAGAGACAGACGTGGGAAAAAGGTAGAGATGGCAAGGCAGACAAAGAGATTGGAAGGAGATGGAGTGACAGAGAGTGAGAGACACAGAGAGAGAGACATGGGGATTGAAAGAGAGTGAGACAGACAGAGAACGACACTGAGGGACAGATTCAGAGAGCGAGAGAGAGAGAAAGACTAACACCCAGAATATCGGGAATGTATTTAGTTCCTGTAAGACCCCCATACGCCTTTGACGTGCTGACATTCCTGGAATATGCTCGTTATTGAATTAGAGTTTAAAGATCAAAAGAGTAGAAGAGTGTGGTTGGGGGAGGAGGTGTAAGAATGAATGGGTGAAAGAACATTGGAGCGGGAGGGAGGAAATTCCAATCATTTTGATCCATTTGGGGAGAAAAGATAGAAGGAGTTGTCACCTGTACATAACCGGGTGTGATAGAGTCATAGAAATTACAGTGCAGAATTTACGGGCCCATCGAGTGTGCACCGGCCCTGGGAAAGAGCACCCTACCTAAGCCCACGCCTCCACCCTCTCCCCGTAACCCAGCAACCCCACTTAACCCTTTTGGGACACTGCGGGCAATTTAGCATTGCATAGGATGGGGACGAGCCGATTGATTTCCCCATGGGGCTGGTGGAATACAAGCTCCCCTGCTGAGGGGCGTAGGCCTAACAGCGGGGCTGGTTAATTTCTCCAGCTCAAAGCCAGCCCAGAAGGGAACCGGCATCTTTGGGTGGACCCGGCACTTTGCGGCTTTAGTTTAAAGTAAAGCGATCTGTTCGGGACTCTTCGTGACGTCATAAGGAATATTCAATAAGATCTAAATGAAGGAGGGTATGAGGGTCACAGGAAAGATAAGGAAACTTGTAAAAATGCAAGAGTAGTTTTAGCTTTTAAGAATGAAGGCACTTCAATGTTAACTGTAACAATTGACACCTCTTTAACCTGTGATTATCCCTCTCTCCAGTTGCTCCATTTGGACCTGTAAAGACTCAATTACCTGCAAAGACCCGCATTCAAAGGATCATTGCATCATTGACTTTGTCTATACATACTTTTCTCGAACCCACCTCTTTATTCACCTGAGGAAGGAGCTGCGCTCCGAAAGCTAGTGATTCGAAATAAACCTGTTGGACTTTAACCTGGTGTTGTCAGACTTATTACTGTGCTGACCCAACGCCGGCATCTCCACATCATGATTGTATGAATGCAGACATTCGACAAGCATGCAGAACAGTCAGAGTGGGGGGTGATTTCTTTTTGATTTGATTTGATTTATTTTTGTCACATGTATTAGTATACAGTGAAAAGTATTGTTTCTTGCATGCTGGACAAACAATGCATACCATACATAGGGAAGGAAGGAGAGACTGCAGAATATAATGTTACACTTATAGCAAGGTGTAGAGAAAAGATCAACTTAATACGAGGTAGGTCCATTCAAAAGTCTGATGGCAGTAGGGAAGAAGCTGTTCTTGAGTTGGTTGGTACGTGACCACAAACTTTGGTATCTTTTTCCTGATGGAAGAAGGTGGAAGAGAGTATGTCCGGTGTGCGTGGGGCCCTTAATTATGCTGGCTGCCTTTCTGAAGCAGCGGGAATTATAGACAGAGTCGATGGATGGGAGGCTGGTTTCCGTGATGGACTGGGCTACATTCACAACCTTTTGTAGTTTCCTGCGGTCTTGGGCAGAGCAGGCTCCATACCAAGCTGTGATACAACCAGAAAGAATGCTTTCTATGGTGCATCTGTAGAAGTTGGTGAGGGTCATAGCTGACATGCAAAATTTCCTCCGTCTTCTGAGAAAGTAGAGTCGTTGGTGGGCTTTCTTAACTATAGTGTCGGCATGGGGGGACCAGGACAGGCTGTTGGTGATCTGTACACCTAAAAACTTGAAGCTCTTGACCCTTTCTACTTCATTCCCATTGATGTAGACAGGGGCATGTTCTCCACTATGCTTCCTGAAGTCGATGACAATCTCCATCGTTTTGTTGACATTGAGGGAGAGATTACTGTCGTTGTACCAGTTCACCAGATTCTCTATCTCATTCCTGTACTCTGTCCCGTCATTGTTTGAAATCCGACCCACTACGGTGGAGTCATCAGCAAATTTGAAAATCGAGTTGGAGGGGAATTTGGCCACACAGTCATAGGTGTACAAGGAGTATAGTAGGGGGCTGAGGACACAGCCTTATGGGGCACGGGCGTTGAGCATGATTGTGGAGGAGGTGTTGTTGCCTATCCTTACTGATTGTGGCCTGGTGTTAGAAAGTTTAGGATCCAGAGGGAGGAGCCGAGGCCAAGGCCATGGAGTTCGGAGATGAGTTTCGTAGGAATGATGGTGTTGAAGGCTGAGCTGTAGTCGATAAATAGGAGTCTGACATAGGTGTCTTTGTTATCTAGGTGTTCCAGGGTAGAGTGCAGGGCCGTGGAGATGGCGTCTGCTGTGGACCTGTTGCAGCGTTAGGCGAACTGTAGTGGATCAAGGCAATCCGGGAGGCTATAGTTGATTCATGCCATGACTAACCTTTCGAAGCATTTCATGATGATAGATGTCAGAGCCACTAGATGACAGTCATTAAGGCACGCTGTTTGGCTTTTTTCTGGTACAGGGATGATGGTCGTCTTCTTGAAGCACATAGGGACCTCAGATTGTTGGAAAGAGAGATTGAAGATGTCTGCGAATACCCCCGCCAGCTGATCCGCGCAAGACCTGAGTGCCCGTCCGGGTACCCAATCCGGGCCAGTGGCTTTCCGAGGGTTGACCTTCGAGAAGCTGCTCTGACGTCTGCGATGGTGATCCCAGATACAAGTTCATCCGAGGCTTCTGGGGTGGGGGGCTCGCTCTCACTGAACTCTTGCTCATTTGTGCCCTCATGTTCAATATTTGTGCAGGTCAGGGTAAGCAGACAACACATGTCAGAGCGTTATGTGTATCAAAATAGTTCTCTGAAATGATGGATTGTCGGGCGGTGGGATCCTTCATTTTTCCGGCAGTGCACTCACACCCACCGGTTTCCCCAGCGGCATGGGAGTGCTCACAATGGGAAAGCCCATTGGCCGGCTGCCGGGACGGAGAATCCTGCTGCCGCCAGGGGTGCGCTGAACCAGAAAATGGGTGCGGCGGGACGGAGAATCCCGCCCGAGGTGCCTTGGACCCTTGGGGAGTGGGTGGTGCAGTGGTATTCTCACGGGACTAATAATTCAGAGACACGCGCTAATGCTCTGGGGGACCCAGGTACGAATCCCACCACAGTAGATGGTGAAATTTGAAATCTGTGAAAAAAAATGGAATTAGAAGTCTAATAAATACCATTACCATCAACAATTGAACCCAAGAATAGAAAATACTGGACAATCTCAGCAGGCCTGACAGCATCTGTGGAGAGAGAAGGGAGCTAACATTTCCAGTCTGGATGACTTTTTGTCAAAGCTGGAGAGAAGTGGAAATAGGGTCAGATTTATTGTGTAGTTGGGAGAGGGAGGGCGTGGCGCGGTGGGCTGGGTAGGGGGCCAGCGATAAATAGAGTTGACAAAGATAGCATGGACAGAAAGTCAAAAGGAATGTAAATGAAGGTGATTAAGGTTACGAAGGGAGCTGATAGTGGCACATAACGAGATTAGAAGGTGTGAATGGCAGAACAAAGGTGAGCAGTGAGTCAAAGAGCAACTTGGAACAGGCGACAGGTGGTCCAAGTGGGGTGGGGGAGGGGGGGAGAATGGTGAGGGGAAAACAGATCAATGGAAGAAATGGCCAGCATTGTAGTACAGCAGTTAGCACTGTTGCTTCACAGCTCCAGGGTCCCAGGTTCGATTCCCGGCTTGGGTCACTGTCTGTGCGGAGTCTGCACGTTCCCCCCGTGTCTCTGGTTTCCTCCCACAGTCCATAGATGTGCAGGGTAGGTGGATTGGCCATGATAAATTGCCCATAGTGTCCAAAAAAAAGGTTGGTGGGGTTACTGGGTTACGGGGATAGGGTGGAGGGTGTGGGCTTGGACCGGTGCAGACTCGATGGGCCAAATGGCCTCCTTCTGCACTGTAAATTCTATGATTCTATGATATGAAAATAAATTGATAAAAATAAGAAAAGAGGGGGGGGTTGAATGTGAAGGAAGTTCACAGTCTGAAGTTGTTGAACTCAAAGTTAAGTCCGGAAGGCTGTAACGTTCCTAATCGGAAGATGGGGTCAACGTAACTCATCTGGTTCACTAATATCCTTTAGGGAAGGACATTTTCTATCCTTAACTTCCATGTGATTCCAAATCCGCAGCAATGTGGAGACTCTTTTAAAAAAATGCCCTCTGAAATGGTACAACAAGCCACTGAGTTCCAGAGTAATTTGGGATGGGTAATAGATGCTGGCCCAGCCAGCGAATCCCACATGCAACAAATGAATACATTAAAAAAAAGACCCAATGAGGGATGAAGGAAGTTTCTGATTTGTCTGTATCTTAACTTGTTCCCTCTCTGGAGTTGGAGCTTGTCCGTGAGTCCCCCTCAGGGTCGTAACTCTGTCAGCTACGGATAGCTTTCCTACCGTCAGTGTCCCTTTGACCTTTTGAAGGAGGCGTCCATTGTCATGGGGATGAATCTGTGATTGGATACTGGAATATGTAGTAAATTTCAAAATCTGCCCAACTTGGAGCAAACAATGAGGACGATATCAATTGTCTGCAACAGATAGGCTGGTAGAATGGACAGACAAGTAAGAGGAGACCATAAGACGTAAGAGCAGAAGTAGGCCATTCGGCCCATTGAATGTGACTGATCTGAACTGATAATCCTCAACTCCATTTACCCACCTTATCCCCATAATTCCTGATTCTCTTACTGGTTAAAAATCTATCTCAGCCTTGAACATACTTTTTCTTTTTTTTTGTAAATTTAGAGGACCCAATCCATTTTTTCCAATGAAGGGGCAATTTAGCGTGGCCAATCCACCTAGCCTGCACATCTTTGGGTTGTGGGGGCGGAACCCACACAAACACAGGGAGAATGTGCAAATTCCACACGCACAGTGACCCAGAGCCAGGATCGAACCTGGGACCGCGGCACCGTGAGGCGGCAGGGCTAACCCACTGCGCCACCGTGCTGCCCCTGCCTTGAACATACTTAATAACCCAGCCTCTACAGCTCTCTGTGGTGAAGAATTCCACAAATTCACTACCCTCTGAGAGAAGAAATTCCTCCTCATCTCTGTGTTAAGTGGGTGACCCCGTACTCTGAGGTTATGCCCTCTGGTCCTAGACTCTCCCACAAGGGGAAACAACTTCTCTGCATCTAAGTAGCAGATGATACTTAATACGTAGATATGTTGGGTGATGCATTTTGACGGAAGAGAAGGGGAGGGGCAATAGTGATAGACCTGAAAGAACAACTGAGTGACCTGGGGTCGGTGAATGTGTGAAGGTCTTTAAAGGTAGCTGCGGAGGAGACTCCAGGAAGCTGTGTTGCCTCCATGATGCCAGGGTCAAGGATGTCACTGAAGTTGCTGCAGACCAACCTGAACGATGGGAAGGGAGGGTGAACAACCAGCAGTTGTGGTCACCAATGGTATTTATCAAAAGTGGGATGTGGTCCTGCAGCCAGAATTTAGGGAGCTCGGTAGGAAATTAGCAAGCAGAACTGCAAATGTAGTAATACCTGGATTACTCAGTCCCACGCGCAACTGAAGTTAGAAATTGGAGGATAAAGGTGGGAGAGTAGTCTTAGTGCTGAAGGATGAGTAAGGTGGATGTATGGTTGGAAAGTTGGCAGCAGTGAAGGTGTGACACAAGCAGTCAGTGCCCATATGCAGCAAGATATGGACAATATTCAGGCTTGGGCTGACAAGTGGCAAGTTACATTCGCGCCTCATAAGTGCCAGGCAATGACCATCTCCAAGAGAGGATCTAACCATCGCCCCTTGACATTCAATGGTATTACCATCACTGAATCCCTCACAATCAACATACTGGGGGTAACCATTGACCAGAAACTAAACTGGACTAGACATATTAATACTGTGGCTACCAAGGCAGGTCAAAGGTTAGGAATCCTGTGATGAGCAACTCACCTCCTGACCCCCCAAAGCCTGTCCACCATTTACAAGGCACAAATCAGGAGTGTGATGGAACACTCTCCACTTGCCTGGGTGAGTGCAGCTCCAACAACACTGAAGAAGCTCGACACCATCCAGGACAAAGCAGCCCCGCATGATTGCTCCCCCTTCCACAAACATTCACTCCCTCCACCACCGACGCACAGTGGCAGCCGTGTGTACCATCTACAAGATACACTGCAGGAACTCACCAAGGGTCCTTAGTCAGCACCTTCCAAACCCACGACCACTACCATCTAGAATGACGAGAGCAGCAGATACCTGGGAACCCCACCACCTGGAGATTCCCCTCCAAGTCACTCACCATCCTGACTTGGAAATATATCGCCGTTCCTTCGCTGTCACTGGGGCAAAATCCTGGAACTCCCTCCCTAACAGCACAGTGGGTGTACCTACCTCGGTGGGTTGTATCTAAATAGAGCTGAGACAGTAAATTGCGGGGCATTTTGCTAGTGCTATTGGAGAGGGTTTAACCGGACTGGGCAAGAGTGCAGGAACCAATGGATAATCTCCGAGAGGAATACCAAGGTACAGAGAATACCGGGAGAGAGAGAGAGCGCTGGAATAAGGAATAGGTGGGGTCAGAGTAAGGGAGAAAGTATTAAATTCCAAATCAGTGTTACTGTGCATGTGTGTGAATGCATGGAGCGTGGTGATTAAGATTAGAGAGTTACAGGAACTGACTGACACATGGAGTTGCAATGTTGTGTCTATAACAGAGGTATGGTTCGAAGAAGACCTATCTGTCAAATACCCCTGGATACAAAGTGTTCCGGAAAGATAGGAAAGGGGAAGGATGGTAACATTGATTAAGGAGAGGATTGCTGTGCTGGGAGTGGGGGTGGGGGGGGGAGGGGGGGGATAGAGAGGGGGCAGGCAGACCTCAGAGTGGACAGCCAGCGAGACACCCACGTCACCACTTTCGGGGAAAGTCCGCTGGCACTACATGTTAAATACCTCACTCCCTGGAAAGAAATGATGCCCCCCCCCCCCCCCCCCCCCCCCCCCCCCCCCCCCGTGCTCATGGCTGGTTGTCGGGCCAGAGGTGAGTGAGGGTGGCAGAGGGTTTGGAAGGCTCAATGGGGGGTATGGTCCCGGGGGTTGTAGGGGTGTTGGCAGCGAAGCCAGGATTTATTGCACACCCTGATTTCCCTTGAACTGAGAGAGGCTAAGAGTCCAACACATTGCTGCGGGTCTGGAGTCATATGTAAGCCAGACCGGGTCAGGACGGCATATTCCCTTCCCTAAGGGACATTAGTCAATCCAGGTGGGTTTTTACAACAATCGACAATGGTTACATGGTCATCATTACTGAGAATATCTTTATTTTCCACATTACAGGAATTGAATTGAATTGAATGGTGGGATTTGAACCCATGCACCCAGAGGATTAAGCTGGGCCGCTGGATTACTAGGCCGGGACATTGCCACACTGCCATCTCCCCCATTCCTTAGGGAAGATGTATCCGAACATGCTGCCCCTCCTCCATGCTTGAATGACAAGTTCCTACTACTAACCACTGGGGAGGGCAGAACATTACACTCGATATTCCGGAGGGGATCAGGACAGAAACGATGTAGCTGGAGCTCACAAACAGAAAGGGTCCCATCTCATTGCTCGTTGTAAGCGATAGGCTGGCACATGAATAAACAGATTAGGAGCAGGAGGAGATATTCTGCCCTTGGAGCCAGTCTGACATTTGATAAAATTATGGCTGTGCGAGTGCTACACTGTCAGAGGGTCAGTACTGAGGGAGTGCTGCACTGTCAGAGGGTCAGTACTGAGGGAGTGCTGCACTGTCAGAGAGTCAGTACTGAGGGAGGGCTGCACTGTCAGAGGGTCAGTACTGAGGGAGTGCTGCACTGTCAGAGGGTCAGTACTGAGGGAGTGCTGCACTGTCAGAGGGTCAGTACTGAGGGAGTGCTGCACTGTCAGAGAGTCAGTACTGAGGGAGTGCTGCACTGTCAGAGGGTCAGTACTGAGGGAGTGCTGCACTGTCAGAGGGTCAGTACTGAGGGAGTGCTGCACTGTCAGAGGGTCAGTACTGAGGGAGTGCTGCACTGTCAGAGGGTCAGTACTGAGGGAGTCCTGCACTGTCAGAGAGTCAGTACTGAGGGAGGGCTGCACTGTCAGAGGGTCAGTACTGAGGGAGTGCTGCACTGTCTGAGGGTCAGTACTGAGGGAGGGCTGCACTGTCAGAGGGTCAGTACTGAGGGAGTGCTGCACTGTCTGAGGGTCAGTACTGAGGGAGGGCTGCACTGTCAGAGGGTCAGTACTGAGGGAGGGCTGCACTGTCAGAGGGTCAGTACTGAGGGAGTGCTGCACTGTCAGAGGGTCAGTACTGAGGGAGTGCTGCACTGTCAGAGGGTCAGTACTGAGGGAGTGCAGCACTGTCAGAGGGTCAGTACTGAGGGAGTGCTGCACTGTCAGAGGGTCAGTACTGAGGGAGGGCTGCACTGTCAGAGGGTCAGTACTGAGGGAGTGCTGCACTGTCAGAGGGTAAGTACTGAGGGAGTGCTGCACTGTCAGAGGGTCAGTACTGAGGAGACGCTGCACTGTCGGAGGGTCAGTACTGAGGGAGTGCTGCACTGTCAGAGGGTCAGTACTGTGGGTGTGCTGCACTGTCAGAGGGTCAGTACTGAGGGAGGGCTGCACTGTCAGAGGGTCAGTACTGAGGGAGCGCTGCACTGTCAGGGGGTCAGTACTGAGGGAGGGCTGCACTTTCAGATGGTCAGTACTTAGGGAGCGCTGCACTGTCAGAGGGTCAGTACTGAGGGAGGGCTGCACTGTCAGAGGGTCAATACTGAGGGAATGCTGCACTGTCAGAGGGTGAGTACTGAGGGAGCGCTGCACTGTCAGAGGGTCAGTACTGAGGGAGCGCTGCACTGTCAGAGGGTCAGTACTGAGGGAGTGCTGCACTGTCAGAGGGTCAGTACTGAGGGAGCGCTGCACTGTCAGAGGGTCAGTACTGAGGGAGGGCTGCACTGTCAGAGGGTCAGTACTGAGGGAGCGCTGCACTGTCAGAGGGTCAGGATTGAGGGAGCGCTACACTGTCAGAGAGTCAGTACTGAGGGAGCGCTGCACTGTCAGAGGGTCAGTACTGAGGGAGTGCTGCACTGTCAGAGGGTCAGTACTGAGGGAGCGCTGCACTGTCAGAGGGTCAGTACTGAGGGAGCGCTACACTGTCAGGGGGTCACTACTGAGGGAGTGCTGCACTGTCAGAGGGTCAGTACTGATAGAGCGCTGCACTGTCAGACGGTCAGTACTGAGGGAGCGCTACACTGTCAGAGAGTCAGTACTGAGGGAGCGCTGCACTGTCAGAGGGTCAGTACTGAGGGAGCGCTGCACTGTCAGAGAGTCAGTACTGAGGGAGCGCTACACTGTCAGAGAGTCAGTACTGAGGGAGCGCTGCACTGTCAGAGGGTCAGTACTGAGGGAGCGCAACACAGTCAGAGAGACAGTACTGAGGGAGTGCTGCACTGTCAGAGGGTCAGTAGTGAGGGAGCGCTACACTGTCAGAGGGTTCGTACTGAGGGAGTGCAGCACTGTCAGAGGGTCATTTCTGAGGGAGCGCTGATCTGTCAGACGGTCAGTACTGACGGAGTGCGGCACTGTCAGAGGGTCAGTAGTGAGGGAGTGCTGCTCTGTCTGAGGGTCAGTACTGAGGGAGTGCTGCTCTGTCTGAGGGTCAGTACTGAGGGAATGCTGCACTGTCAGAAGGTCAGTAATGAGGGAGTGCTGCACTGTCAGAGGGTCAGTACTGAGGGAGTGCTGCAGTGTCAGAGGGTCAGTACTGAGGGAGTGCTGCACTGTCAGAGGGTCAGTACTGAGAGAGTGCTGCACTGTCAGAGGGTCAGTTCTGAGGGAGTGCTGCACTGTCAGAGGGTCAGTACTGAGTGAGCGCTACACTGTCAGAGGGTCAGTACTGAGGGAGTGCCGCACTGTCAGAGGGTCAGTACTGAGGGAGCGCTACAGTGTCAGAGAGTCAGGACTGAGGGAGCGCTGCACTCTCAGAGGGTCAGTACTGAGGGAGCGCTGAACTGTCAGAGGGTCAGTACTGAGGAGACGCTGCACTGTCGGAGGGTCAGTACTGAGGGAGAGCTGCACTGTCAGAGGGTCAGTACTGAGGGAGAGCTGCACTGTCAGAGGGTCAGTACTGAGGGAGAGCTGCACTGTCAGAGGGTCAGTACTGAGGGAGCGCTGCACTGTCAGAGGGTCTGTACTGAGGGAGCGCTGCACTGTCAGAGCGTCAGTACTGAGGGAGTGCTGCACTGTCAGAGTCAGTACTGAGGGAGTGCTGCACTGTCAGAGTCAGTACTGAGGGAGTGCTGCACTGTCAGAGGGTCAGTACTGTGGGTGTGCTGCACTGTCAGAGGGTCAGTACTGAGGGAGTGCTGCACTGTCAGAGGGACAGTACTGAGGGAGTGCTGCACTGTCAGAGGGTCAGTACTGAGGGAGTGCTGCACTGTCAGAGGGTCAGTACTGAGGGAGTGCTGCACTGTCAGAGGGTCAGTACTGAGGGAATGCTGCACTGTCAGAGGGCCAGTACTGAGGGAGCGCTGCACTGCCAGAGGGTCAGTACTGAGGGAGTGCTGCACTGTCAGAGGGTCAGTACTGAGGGAGTGCTGCACTGTCAGAGGGTCAGTACTGAGGGAGCGCTGCACTGTGAGAGGGTCAGTACTGAGGGAGTGCTGCACTGTCAGAGGGTCAGTACTGAGGGAGCGCTACACTGTCAGAGGGTCAGTACTGAGGGAGCGCTGCATTGTCAGAGGGTCATTACTGAGGGAATGCTGCGCTGGCAGAGGGTCAGTACTGAGGGGGTGCTGCACTGTCAGAGTCAGTACTGAGGGAGTGCTGCACTGTCAGAGGGTCAGTACTGAGGGAGTGCTGCACTGTCAGAGGGTCAGTGCTGCGGGAGTGCTGCATTGTCAGAGGGTCAGTACTGAGGGAGTGCTGCACTCTCAGAGGGTCAGTACTGAGGGAGCGCTGCACTCTGAGAGGGTCAGTATGAGGGAGTGCTGCACTGTCAGAGCGTCAGTACTGAGGGAGTCCTGCACTGTAGGGTGTTCAGTACTGAGGGAGAACTCCAGTCAGAGCGTCAGTACTGAGGGAGTGCTGCACTGTCACAGGGTCAGCACTGAGGGAGTGCTGCACTGTCAGGGGGTCAGTACTGAGTGAGTGCTGCACTGTCACAGGGTCAGCACTGAGGGAGTGCTGCACTGTCAGAGGGTCAGTACTGAGGGAGCGCTGCACGCTCAGAGGGTCAGTCGTGAGGGAGTGCTGCACTGTCAGAGGGTCAGTACTGAGGGAGTGCTGCACTGTCAGAGGGTCAGTAGTGAGGGAGTGCTGCACTGTCAGTGGGTCAGTACTGAGGGAGTGCTGCGCTGTCAGAGTGTCAGTACTGTGGTTGCTCTGCACTGTCAGAGGGTCAGTACTGAGGGAGTGCTGCACTGTCAGAGGGTCAGTGCTGAGGGAGTGCTGTACTGGCAGAGGGTCAGTACTGAGGGAGCTCTTTGCACAGTTCTGTTCTTCAAATCCCTCGTTTAGACCACACTTGGAGCACTGTGCCCAGTTCTGGTCTCCATATCCCTCAGTTAGACCAGACTTGGAGGATTTTGCACAGTTCTGTTCTCCATATCCCTCAGTTATACCACACTGGGAGCACTGTGCACAGTTCTGGTCTCCATATCCCTCGGTTAGACCACACTTGGAGCACTGTGCACAGTTCTGGTCTCCATATCCCTCGTTTAGACCACACTCGGAACACTGTGCCCAATTCTGGTCTCCATGTCCCTCAGTTAGACCAGACTTGGAGGATTTTGCACAGTTCTGGTCTCCATATCCCTCGGTTCGGCCACACTGGGAGCACTGTGCACAGTTCTGGTCTCCATGTCCCTCGGTTAGACCACACTGGGAGCACTGTGAACAGTTCTGGTCTCCATATCCCTCAGTTAGACCACCCTGGGAGCACTGTGCACAGTTCTGGTCTCCATATCCCTCAGTTAGATCACGCTTTGAGCGCTGTGCACAGTTCGGGGGTTAGTATACCCGGTTAGATGATTCTTGGAATGCTTTGCACAGTTCAGGGGTCAGTCAGTATACCCAGGTCAGACAACATACAATCAGAGGGCAGATTCAGCAGTTGCTGTCAAACAGTTAACTGGGTGAAGTGCAAGAATATGACAAGTATTCTGTGGGATAAGAACTTTGAAATGGCAATGTTCACGGAGGCAAGAGATTAACATAACACACTGGGCCTCTATTGTGCTCGGAGCACAGAAGTGACTCTCCGAAGGCAGTAAACAATGCAGGAAAAGTGGGAGGAGAGTTGAGCAGCTGTTTGTGTGACTGAAGGAAAGAGCTGCTCTGAATTCAATCTCTCACAGAGAGAGGGAGAATGAGAGAGACAGGGGGATAAATGGAGGGACAGAGAGAAAATGAGAGAGATTGAGACAGAGTCCGAGAGAGCCCAGCGAGAGAGAGAGAGAGAGAGAAGGGGAGAGATGGATGGAGAGAGAAAGAGAGAGGCTGAAAAGAGAGGGAGAGAGAAATGGAGGGTGAGTGACAGTGAGGAAAATGGGAGAGCGAGACAGAGTCCAAGAGAACCCAGGGAGAGACAGAGAGATGGAGAAGTGGAGGGAGAGAGGAAGAGAGAGGCTGAAAAGGGAGGGAGAAATGGAGGGCGAGGGACTGAGAGAAAATGAGAGAGAAAGAGAGTGAGACCGAGACCGAGAGAGCCCGGGAAGAGAGAGAGGGAGAGATGGAGGGAGAGAGAAAGAGAGAGGGGGAGAGAGAGATGGACATGGAGACATAGTGAAATAGATCACTGGAAACAGATTGAACATTAATTTGTAATAATCTTTATTGTCACAAGTAGGCTTACATTAACACTGCAATGACATTGCTGTGAAAAGCCCCTAGTCGCCACATTCCGGCACCTGTTCAGGTACACTGAGGGAGAATTCAGAATGTCCAATTCACCTAACATCGAGCAGCGGGGGGAGGGGGGCATTTGGCCCCTCGGGCCTCCTCGCCCACTTGACGAGCCTGTGGCTGACCTTCTTCCTCCCCTCCACTTTCCCGCCCGCTCCTCCCACCGCCTCGATACCCCTCGAGTGTCCAAAAAGCTCTCCATCACTGACTTGCATCTATTCAATGGCTGATCCCCTCCCCAGTTCTCTTGGAGTGGAGGATCCCAAAGATTCACAAACCTCCAAGTGAGGGAGTTTTTCCTCATCTCAATCCAAAATGGCTTCTGCAGAGACGGTGGGGCCCTCAGTTCGTGATTCCCCAGCCAGGGGAGGGGGGAACCAGCCTCCCAATGCCCATCCTGTCAAACCCTCTGAGGATTTTACACCTTCCAGTGCGATCGACTCTCATTCTTTAAATCTCCAGGGGATATACACCCAGTCTCCTCAATCCGTCCTCATAGGACACTCCCGCTCACCCCAGGAATCAGGCCAGTGATCCTTTGCTGCTCTCCCTCGAAGACAATAATATACTTCCTCAGGTACAGAGGACAGAACTCTCCACAGTATTCCAGCTGTGCCCTCACCAAAGCCCCTGTACAATTGGAAAAAGCGTTGTTTATTCTTGTGTTCCAATCCCCTCGCAGTAAAGGCCCATGTACTGTTGTGCGTTTTTTCTACTACTTGGTCTTTTCTGTGGCTCTGTTCCAATTAGGGCAATCAGTGGATTTGCCTTCTTTCTATATTGTCTATGTCCGAATGCTTACAGTCGCCAGGTATCGAATGATACCACCACAAGTTTCAACCGGCTATCGATCAAAGAGCCAAACACCAGTTAGTTAGTTCAAGGTCAAGGGTACTTTATTTACATACAATCAATCATGCAACATAAACACTACTAGTTAACTACACCTATTACTAAGACAACCTGTACTTAACTTCGGGCACCCGGCTTAGGTCAGGAAACAGTGGTCGCTGTTCAGGATCTCTTGGGTTCGAAGTGGTAACTGTTGCTCAGCTGAGCTCATCCGTCTGGTAGTGGGGGTTGAACTCGAACTTGCTTCTGTTGTTGCTGCAGTAGGCGATGGCCGTGACCGGGGTACCAAGGCCAAAAGAGAGCGAACATATGGCAAACTCTTCCTTTATACTCGGGGGGCTTTCACGCTCTTTTGGGCGGTCCTTAGATTTGGGCCTTACTAATTGGGTGATTCCTGATCACTCCGTTCGATTCCTTAGCCAATAAGTGGGCGGGGATCTGGATGGCCAGGCGTGTCTCAAGCGGTCACTGACCCCGTTGTTTGCGTTTCCCTTGAACAGGGAGTTGCACCGAAATCTCTGGGACTGTCCCAGTTGCTGGAGTACCAGTCCTTTGTGTTGGGGGAGATGGGCCATCAAATGCTAATCGGCCTGATTAACATGCTAATGTGACGGAGTTTCAATGCCGTCTGGACTTTTCTGACAAATATGCATTTCAGGCTCTGAGCCTGTCTGATTCTTGGCTTGTCCATTTTACCCATCAGTTGCGAGTTGCTCTGTACCTAGTTGGAAGTGGCCATCCCAGATGGCTACAGTACCATTTACCTTCTCAAAGGCTGATTGTAGCCGCGTGCAAACTTTCAGGGGATTCCTGTACATGGACCTGTATGTCCAATGTTCACCCCCCCCCCCCCTTCCCCGCCACCTCGGCTCTCTCCCCGTTCCAAAATATATTCTACATTTCTGTTCTTCCGACCGAGATGGAGACGCTCCCGTTAAGCTCTCCACCTGCTATCCCCGTGCCCATTCACTCAGCCTGTCTCCATCATGCCTATTACCGACAATCTCGTTAGCACTGACCTTCCGTAACAACTTCTTTGGCCAGGCGAAAGAGAGAAAGAGACCGAGACACAATGTCCAATACTCCCCTCTATTTGAAAGTTCCTATTGAATCTGCTTCCACTGCCCTTTCAGGCAGCACCTTCCAGATCGCAACAGCTCGCTGTGTAAAAACATTTCTCCTCATCCTCTCAGGCTCTCGGGCTCCCTTGGTCTCTGCCTCGCTCTCTTTCTCTCTCATTTTCTCTCTGTTCTTCACCCTCCATTTCTCTCTCCCACTCATTTCAGTCTCTTTCTTTCTCTCTCCCTCCATCTCTTCCTCTTCCCCCTTTGATTCTTTTACCGATTCTCTTCAGTTGAGTCATAATCATTATGGTACAGGCAGATACCTTTTGACCAATTGAGCTCTCTTTTGAGCAATGCAGCCAGTCTCTTTGTCCCGACTCTCTCTCCTTATCCCTGTCAGTTTATTTTCCTCAGTGTCCCATCCAATTCCCTTTTCACGTTGTTCGTTGTCTCTGCATCCACAACTCTCATAGGCAACGAGTTCCAATTCGTTACCGCTTGTGAACGCATAAACATACACATTAGGATCAGGGGTGGGCCACTCGGCCCCTCAAGTCTGCTCTGACATTGAATAAGATCACGACTGGTCTGATTGTAACCTCGACCCCACATTCCCGCTGACCCCCGGTGACCTTTCACCCCCCTTTGTTAATCCAGAATCGATCCACCTCGGCCTTAAAAATATTCAAAGATTCTGCTTCCGCTGCCTTGTGAGGAAGAGAATTCCAGAGACGCACGACCCTCTGAAAGAAAAGATTTCTCCTCACCTCTGTCAGAAATGGTCAACCCCTTATTTTTAAACTGTGTCCCCAATCAAATATCTCGCTTGAACCTGCCTCCACCACACCTCCAGGCAGTGCAACCAGACCCGAACCACTCGCTGTGTGAAAATGTTTTTTCTCACATCACATTTGCTTCTTTTGCAAATCACTTCAAATCTACTTGCTCTCGTTCTTGATCCTTTTACAAGGGGGACCAGTCTCCTTGCAGTTAAAATTCTTTATTTCTGGAACCATTCTGGGAAATCTCCACACAAATCTCCACTGGGTGCTCCGGTTTCCTCCCACAGTCCAAAGATGTGCAGGGTAGGTGGATTGGCCATGATAAATTGCCCTTAGTGTCCAAAATTGCCCTTCGTGTTGGGTGGGGCTACTGTGTTATGGGGATAGGATGGAGGTGTGGACCTTGGTAGGGTGCTCTTTCCAAGTGCCGGTGCAGACTCGATGGGCCGAATGGCCTCCTTCTGCACTGTAATTTCTATGATTCTATGATTATTCAAGGGCCCTCACCTCCTTCCTAAAGTGTGCTGACCAGTCGGAGCCAAACCAGAATTTTCTAAAGGTTCAACAGAACTTCTCTCCTCTTCAACTCAAATTCCTGGGTGAGTCCAGCTCCAACAACACTCAAGAAACTCGACACCATCCAGGACAAAGCAGCCCCGCTTGATTGCTCCCCCTTCCACAAACATTCACTCCCTCCACCACCGACACTTCACTCCCTCCACCACCGATACACAGTGGCAGCCGTGTGTACCATCTACAAGATGCACTGCAGGAACTCGCCAAGGGTCCTCAGACAGCACCTTCCAAACCCACGACCACTACCATCTAGAAGGACGAGAGCAGCAGATACCTGGGAACCCCACCACCTGGAGGTTCCCCTCCAAGTCACTCACCACCCTGACTTGGAAATATATCGCCGTTCCTTCACTGTCACTGGGGCAACATCCTGGAACTCCCTCCCTAACAGCACTGTGGCTGTACCTACACCTAAGGGACTGCAGCGGTTCAAGAAGGCAGCTCACCTCCACCTTCTGAAGGGCAACTGGGGATGGGCAATAAATGCTGGCCTAACCAGCGACGAAAGAATGAAACAACAGGAGGGAGGCCTTCAGATTCTTGGCATATTTGAACCGGCTCTGGGGGCAGACGAGACCTGAACATTCTGGGTGGGTTGTACCTAAATAGAGCCGAGACTGAGTTCAGTGCGGAGCGTTTTCCTTGTGCCATTGGAGAGGGTTTAAACTAACTGGGAAGGGGTGCAGGAACCAACGGATAGTCTCCGGGAGGAATACCAAGGTACACCGGACACTGGGAGAGACAGAGAGCACTAGAATATGGAATAGATTAGAGTAAGGGAGAAAGTATTAAATAGGAGAAGGAGGGCTGCAAGGGAGCAGAGCTGAAGCAAAGTGGGCTGGACAGAAGCCTAAAGTTCTGAAAGGGCAGCCAGACATGGATGGTTTCTTAACGTGGACCGGAAGGGCAAAGGTATCCTTTTGGAGAAGGGGTGTTCTGCTTGATACGGCCGAAGATCTGAAAGTGTGAAGCTTGGAAGGTGAAGCTTGAGTGTATGTGGAGATCCAGCGGGACGGGATCTCGGAAGGTGAGATTAAAACCTGGTGGTGGATTCCTGTTGAAACCGTCCGCATGGGGGCGAAGGTTGAAGAGAATTCCAAGGAGAGTTCTTCCGATGTGGCGTTTAGAAACCCTCGTGAGAAAGACAGAGTTTTAGTGAGACTGATCAGCTCACGGTGTGGTAAGCCTCTGGCAAACAAATCCAAGGAATTTGCTTTCATCGCATCTGTCATATACTTTACAGTGTGGCGTGCCTATCCACAGGCTCACATGGACTACATTTTTGAGTATAAGATAGATTTGAGGCGTGATTCAACGGCTGCATTGTGCCCGGCGCAGACCCAGGGGTGCAGGTGAATAACGGGAAAGACCAAAATTGACTTTGTGCCAGGCGCAAACCATTTTGCGATTCACCCGACACGCTCCTCGTGGCCAGTCCCAGATCTTGCCCAGAAATGGCGAGAATATCATTAACCCTCAGTTGCATTCATGTCAACCTCAATAACGAGATTGAAATCGAATGCAGCGGCCTCCCGGGAATTACTCACCGCCCCAGCAAGAAGCCACATGGGCGGTGTTTAGTACACCTTTTCAATAACGTGAAGCTGGCACAATGGCCGCTGAAGGGAAGCGAGGAGGTGAGTAGCCATTTCCATTATCTGGCCTGCTACTCAAGGGCACTGGAGCTGCTGCCCCAGTGCTCGAGGGGAGGGAGAGGAAGACCCCTCGGGGGTTTGGGCTTGGTCAGGTTTTCTAGGTTGGGGTTTGCCCCTGGCTGGGGAGGGCGAGGGACTTTGCATCTGTGAGGCCTTCAATCCATCTTTAAATATTGTGGAGACCCAATGCAGGGGCAATCACATCTGCAGCCTGTCTGTCCAACCAAACTCTCCCAGGACAGAGCCCTGCTGACCAAACTCTCCCAGGACAGAGCCCTGCTGACCAAACTCTCCCAGGACAGAGCCCTGCTGACCAAACTCCCCCAGGACAGAGCCCTGCTGACCAAACTCTCCCAGGACAGAGCCCTGCTGACCAAACTCTCCCAGGACAGAGCCCTGCTGACCAAACTCTCCCAGGACAGAGCCCTGCTGACCAAACTCTCCCAGGACAGAGCCCTGCTGACCAAACTCTCCCAGGGCAGAGCCCTGCTGACCAAACTCTCCCAGGGCAGAGCCCTGCTGACCAAACTCTCCCAGGGCAGAGCCCTGCTGACCAAACTCTCCCAGGACAGAGCCCTGCTGACCAAACTCTCCCAGGACAGAGCCCTGCTGACCAAACTCTCCCAGGACAGAGCCCTGCTGACCAAACTCTCCCAGGACAGAGCCCTGCTGACCAAACTCTCCCAGGACAGAGCCCTGCTGACCAAACTCTCCCAGGACAGAGCCCTGCTGACCAAACTCTCCCAGGACAGAGCCCTGCTGACCAAACTCTCCCAGGACAGAGCCCTGCTGACCAAACTCTCCCAGGACAGAGCCCTGCTGACCAAACTCTCCCAGGACAGAGCCCTGCTGACCAAACTCTCCCAGGACAGAGCCCTGCTGACCAAACTCTCCCAGGACAGAGCCCTGCTGACCAAACTCTCCCAGGACAGAGCCCTGCTGACCAAACTCTCCCAGGACAGAGCCCTGCTGACCAAACTCTCCCAGGACAGAGCCCTGCTGACCAAACTCTCCCAGGACAGAGCCCTGCTGACCAAACTCTCCCAGGACAGAGCCCTGCTGACCAAACTCTCCCAGGACAGAGCCCTGCTGACCAAACTCTCCCAGGACAGAGCCCTGCTGACCAAACTCTCCCAGGACAGAGCCCTGCTGACCAAACTCTCCCAGGACAGAGCCCTGCTGCAGCTTCTATCCTCAAATTCAATTGCACCCCCTTTGACTGGGAGCAGCCTCTAGCTTCACAGCTGAAGGCTATTTCAAATGAGGAAGTAGCCTTGTTGATTGTGAGAGCGCTTCACTCTCCTCAACTCTCAAGTGCCTCCTTAAGGACACAGGTGCCATGTCTCAGAGGATGATTAACACGCTGCTTGTCCAGAAAGCTTTGATGTCTGAACTCCAGGAGCGTCAGCAGCACAGAGGAAGCTGCCAACAATCTGGGCTTCACCACTGAGGATCCTCTTGCGAACAAAGGGTAATTGTGCGGATGAAGGGAGGGCAGCTGAGCACGGCCTCCCGAATGTTCCCAGCAGAGGCCTGGGCTCTAGGGGCTGCTGATGTAGCCGAGGGTGAGTGTGCAGAGCGAGGTTCTCCAGTACAACTGGCTCGCTGGATGACTCTGAGAGAAGGCGGCACTGGTCATGGTAAGGGCGGGGGAGGCTTGGGGGATTTGAGGGTCCCGGGACAGAAGCCCTGGGTGATTGTCAGTCTCTCTCTTTCTCCAATTCTTTCCAGATAAAACTATGTTTGCTGGTGTGGATCCCGCAGAGGCTGCCCTCACCGTGCTCGTGGCAGCCGGTGCGGGCAGACGGCAGCACAGATTGGAGGCGGCACCCCGAGTACAGGGCCCCGCTGCACACCCTGAAGACCCGGCCTTCCATCAGGCTGAGGAGGGATTCCGAAGGGGAGGCCAGTAATGGCCCAATGTGTACAGGCATCGTTGGTTATTCAATGAGCTGACGGACACCATGTGCCAAAGGTGACTCCGTCTCAGCAGAGAGACAGTGCGGCACCTGTGCCATGCCCTTGCGGATGTGGCACTCTGTGGAGGCGGAGGAGGTAGTCGCGAAAGTCACGCTGCCCTCAACATTTGTGCCAGCGGGTCATTCCAGAGATTGAGGGCGACCTGTGTGGCATATCACAATCTACAGCCCACAGGTGCATCTGGGAGGTTATAGATTCTCTGTATGCTCAGGCATCAGACTATACCAATTTGCAGCTGGGCCGGGCCCACCAAGATGCCCGGGCTGCGGAATGCCCCAGATCCAGGGGGCCATCGATGACACGCGTGTCGCCCTGTGAGCACCGGGGCCTCAGGCCTCAGGGAGTGCCCGATATTAACAGGAAGGGCTTCCACTCCCTGAATGTTCAGATTGTGTGCGCCCACCGCCTCAGAAGCATGCATGGGCTGGCTACCCTGCAGCGTGCGTGACAGCTACATCCTGGGCACTCGGAATTCCCCACTGTCTTTGAGGACCACCCCAAGGTGACGGGTTGGCTTGTGGGCTCATGGCCAGTGACGCCGGTGCAGAATCCTGGGACTGAGGCGGAGACCCGTTATATAATGAGGCTGTCACCGGGCGGTGTGTCAACCTGCTGGAAATGCAGTTCCGATGCCTGGACCACTCTCGTGGGCTCCACAGTAAACCCCCCACAGAGGGACTCCTGCTTTGTGGTGGTCTGCTGTGCCCTCCACAATCCGGTACAGCAGTGGGGTGACATGCTGGAGGAGGAGCAGGAGGAGGAGCAGGAGGGACACGCGGCCTCGCCTGAGGAGGAGGCAGTCCAGGAGGGGCCGGAAAATTGAGGACCGGCAACGGCAAGGCTCTGTCATGTCAGCAGACCAGCAGACCCTCATCAGCTCCAGATTCTCTGAGCTTGAGGCTGTGTCCATCAGCTCAATCGCCACCCCCCCCCCCCAATTTCCCTCCCTCCCACCAATTTCGTCTCCACTCCCACCATTCCCCACAAATGCGGGCAATTGTGACTAGCTTGGTGGTAGAAACTGGGCGGCATGGACAAGTTGGGCCGAAGGACCTGTTTTCATGCTGTAAACCTCGATGACTCTAATCCCCCCTCGCCCCCCACCATTTCACTCTCTCCCTCCACCCCCCCCCCCAATCACACCGCCCACTGCCCGACCACCCTGTTACCACCCTCCATGGGTCTGTGTAACATCACGCCAGGGTGATGGGCCTGTGTTGGCACTGTCAGCGGGTCACCATACAAGGCAGGAGAGTGAAGGGCAGCACAGTGGTTAGCACAGTTGCTTCACAGCGCCAGGGTCCCGGGTTCGATTCCCCGCTGGGTCACTGTCTGTGCGGAGTCTGCACGTTCTCCCCATGTGTGCGTGGGTTTCCTCCGGGTGCTCCGGTTTCCTCCCGCAGTCCAAAGATGCCAGGTTTGGCGAATAGGCTGTGCTAAATTGCCCTTAATGTCCAAAAATTGTTAAGTGGGGGCTCCTGGGTTGCGGGGATAGGGTAGATAGGTGGGCTTCAGTAGTGTGCTCTTTGCAAGGGCCGGTGCAGACTCAATGGGCCGAATGGCCTCCTTCTGCACTGTAAATTCTATGATTCTATAACTTGCTGTGAGGAAAGCTCTGGAGCTCCTCAGTCTGACTCCAGTCTTTCTGCCGACTCAACCCATCCTCTGAACGGGGTCCGCACCAGGGACTTTAGACCTTGCGCCACTGTGTCGGGAGGGGAGGGGGTGGGGGGAGGGCTGCGGGGGAGGGGTCCAGGCAGGACCATTGTGAAGATTAACGTGACAGGCTTCACATGAATGAGGTGTGACATGTTTTAATTGTGAACATTTTACTGTGACAGATTTCCTTTCTCCGCAGCTATGGATAAGGACTCACATTTTTCTGGGTTGAATCCTATTTTCCGATGCTCTGCCACCCAAACCAGTCCATTGACATCATCCTGCATTCTATAGCTGCCCTCCTCCACTATTTACCACCCTGCCAATTTTCATGTCATCTGCAAACTTCTTGATCATACCTCCGACATTTAAGTCCAAATGTACACCACAAGTAGCAAAGTTAGACAAAGGAGAACCAGTGGGCGTGATCTATTTAGATTTCCAGAAGGCCTTTGACAAGGTGCCGTATGGGAGGCTGTTAAATAAGTTAAGGTCCCATGGTGTTAAGGGTGAGACCCTGGCATGGATAGAGGATTGGCTGACTGGCAGAAGGCAGAGAGTGGAGATAAAGGGGTCTTTTTCAGGATGGCAGCCGGTGACTAGTGGTGTGCCTCAGGAGTCGGTGCTGGGACCACAACTTTTTACAATATACATTAACAATCTGGAAGAAGAAACTGAATGTACTGTTAAGTTTGCAGATGATACAATGATCGGTAGAGGGACAGGTAGTATTGAGGAAGCAGGTGGGCGGTAGAAGGACTTGGACAGGCGAGGAGAGTGGGCAATGGTGTGGCAAATGAAATACAATGTGGAAAAGTGTGAGGTTATGCACTTTGGAAAGAGGAATGGAGGCATAGACTATTTTCTAAAAGGGAAAAGGCTTAGGAAATCAGAAGCACAAAGGGACTTAGGAGTCCTAGTTCAAGATTCTCTTAAGGTTAACGTGCAGGTTCAGTCAGCAGTTAGGAAGGCAAATGCGATGTTAGCATTCATGTCGAGACGGCTAGAATACAAGAGCAGGGATGTACTTCTGAGGCTGTATAAGACACTAGTCAGACCCCATTTGGAGTATTGTGAGCAGTTTTGGGGCCCGTATCTAAGGAAGGATGTGCTGGCCTTGGAAAGGGTCCAGAGCAGATTCACAAGAATGATCCCTGGAATGAAGAACGTGTCGTATGAGGAACGGTTGAGGACTTTGGGTCTGTACTCGTTGGAGTTTAGAAGGATGAGGAGGGATCTTATTAAAACTTACAGGATACTGCGAGGCCTGGATAGAGTGGATGTGGGGGGATGTTTCCACTGGTAGGAAAAGCTAGAATCAGAGTGGACAATCTCAGACTAAAGGAACGATCCTTTAAAACTGAGATGAGGAGGAATTTCTTCAGCCAGAGGGTGGTGAATCTGTGGAACTCTTTACCGCAGAAGGCTGCGGAGGCCAATCACTGAGTGTCTTTTAGACAGAGATAGATAGGTTCTTGATTAATAAAGGGTTCAGGGATTATGGGGAGAAGCCAGAAGAATGGGGATGAGAAACATATCAGCCATGATTGAATGGCGGAGCAACTCAATGGGCCGAGTGGCCTAATTCGGCTCCTATGTTTTTTGGTCTTATAGTCTAACAGCTGACTGCTTCAACTTGTGGCTCCTCCCATTAACGACATCATCTTACTCAGACCAAACACAATGGGCCGAATTCTCCGGTCCCCAGGCATGTGTTTCTCGGCCACGGCCATTCGCTCACGGCGGGATTCTGTCTTCCTGCTGCTTGTCAATGGGATTCCCCATTGAAACCACCCCATGCTGCCGGTAGACCCGCGGGCGTGGGTGGGCTGCCGGCGGGAAAAGTGAATCAAAACAGCTGCAGAAATCTGGCAAATGTCTGTAAGTATCTGCTCCCCAGGGAACCTTCTACATATAAACAAAATTCCATTAGCCCAAACTTTTACGATGCTTTAATTATCCCGTGTAGACAAAGTGTCTGTCTTTTAAACCAGGACTTTTAAAAATCACTACTGCAGCAGTCACACACACATGCACTAATCCAGGCTTTTAACCCTCACTGCACCAAATATAAATAATATAATCTATTTGAAATTCCTACATTCGTCACAGTGTGTATGAATGTTTTAATTCTGTGTGTGGAAGTGTGTGAATGTGTGTTTGTGAGTGTGTGTGCGTGGAAGTGTGGTCACGAGTGTCTGTAGGTCTGTCTGCGCATATGTGTGAATGTGTGCCTGTGTAGTTGTAATTGAGTTGGTCTCTGTGAGTGTGTGGATATGTGAGTGTATGTGTGATCATGTGTGTGTGAGTGTGATGAATGTAGGAATTTCAAATAGATTGTATTATTTATATTTGATGCAGTAAGGGTTAAAAGTCCTGGTTTAAAAGACAGACACTTTGGCTACACGGTGTGTGTGTGTGTGTTTGTGTGATGGTGTACGAGTGTGTGTGTGGATCTGTGAGTGTATGACGGTGTGTGTGGTCCTGTGTGTGTGAATGTGATGGCGTGTTAGTGTGTGTGTTTGTGTGATGGTGTGTGTTTGTGTGTGCATGTGTGATGTGAATGATTGTGTAGGTGTGTGAGTGTGTGTGTGGATGTGTGTGATTGTGTGAGTGTGTGTGATCGTGAGAGTGTGTAAATGTGAATGTCTGTTAGTGCATGTGCGTGTGAATACGAGTGTCTGCATGAGTGAGTGTGTGTAAGTGTGACTGTGTGAGAGAGTGTGTCTGCGTGTTTGTGAGTTTATGTTTCTGTGTGTCTGTGTGTAAGTGAGTGTGGGTGTATTAGTGTGTGTGTCTGTGAGTGAGTGTGTGTGATCATGTGTGTGTAGGTGTGAGTGAGTGTGTGATCATGTGTGATCGAGTATGTAGTGTGTGTAAGTGTGAATGTGTGTTTTTTTTTAATAAACACTTTATTGAGGTATTTTTTGGTATTATAACAACAACAAAATGGGCAGCACGGTAGCATTGTGGATAGCACAATTGCTTCACAGCTCCAGGGTCCCAGGTTCGATTCCGGCTTGGGTCACTGTCTGTGCGGAGTCTGCACGTCCTCCCCGTGTGTGCGTGGGTTTCCTCCGGGTGCTCCGGTTTCCTCCCACAGTCCAAAGATGTGCAGGTTAGGTGGATTGGGCATGATAAATTGCCCTTAGTGTCCAAAATTGCCCTTAGTGTTGGGTGGGGTTACTGGGTTATGGGGATAGGGTGGAGGTGTTGACCTTGGGTGGGGTGCTCTTTCCAAGAGCCGGTGCAGACTCGATGGGCCGAATGGCCTCCTTCTGCACTGTAAATTCTATGAAAACTATGAAATAAACAATGCACATGAAACTATAAACAGTGCAAAAGCCGTCTCCCTCCCTTTCAGGTCCCACCTTTATTAACCCCCTACTCTAAGCTAAACTAAACCCCATCCCCCCTTCTGCTGATGATTAATTTTCCACGAAGAAATCGACGAACTTGATACAATACCTCCGGGCGAACCCTAACAGTGACCCTCTCAAGGCGAACTTGATTTTCTCCTAACATGTCCAATAGCCAGGTCTCCGACTTTGGGGGCTTTGAGTCCCTCCAAGCTAATAGTATCCGTCTCGGGGGTACCAGGGAAGCAAAGGCCAGAACGTCTGCCTCTTTCTCCTCCAGGATTCCCGGGTCTTCTGACACCCCGAAAATCGCCACCTCTGGACTCAGCGCCACCCTTGTTTTTAACACCGTGGACATGACATCTGGAAACCCCTGCCAAAATCCCCTGAGTTTCGGACATGCCCAGTGTCATGTGAGAGTACCTTTAAGAAATGGGTGTTTATAAATGGGTGTGTATATAAATATCTGTAGTGAGAGTACCTTTAAGAAATGGGTGTTTATTACTGCAGTGATGTCAGAGAGTGGGTGGAGCTGGGCTGTCTGTCAACTTTTTACTTTCGTTTTTGAGCAGGCTGCAGGGTGTGTTTTAGTTTTGTTTTCAGTGTTGGAGCTGAAGCCAGGCAGAGCAGGTGTACCGTTGATCTCTCTGCCATGAAAAGACTATCTCTTGATCATTTGGTGAATTCAGAATTATAAATATTCTCAGTCGTGAATGTAAACCTAATGTGCTCCTGTTAAAAGATATTTTTTCTGTCTTCTGGATGTTGTTTGGGAAGTTATTAAGGATTACTTAGTGTTGTATTCTTTGGGGGTTGTATTTGAATTGAGGGTTGCTAAGATGTTCACTGTATGTGTTTTAAAAACGTTAATTTGAGTTCATAGAATAAACATTGTTTTGCTTTAGAAAATACTTTTCTATTTCTGCTGTACCACACCTGGAGAGTGGGCCGTGTGCTCCCCATACCACAATCTAGTAAAGGTTGTGGGTCAGGTGAACTCCATGCTGCACTTTGGTGTTCTCTAAACCCTGGACCATAACACCAGAACATGTGGACATGGTTCGCTGGTCCTCCCGCACATTTTGCACACCTGTCTTCCACCCCAAACAATCTGCTCATCCGGGCCACTGTCATGTGAGCCCGGTGAACATCCTTAAATTGTATCAGTCTGAGCCTGGCACATGTTGCGGATGCGTTGACTCTACTCAACGTGTCCGCCCATAGACCATCCTCTATCTCTCCTCCGAGCTCCTCCTCCCACTTGCACTTCAGCTCCTCGGTCTGCGTCTCCCCTGACCCCATAAGTTCCTTATAAATGTCCGAGACACTCCCTTCTCCTACCCACCCTCTGGAAACTACTCTGTCTTGAATCCCCCTTAGCGGTAGGAGCGGGAAGGTTGACACCTGTTTACGTAGGAAATCCCGCACCTGCAGATACCCGAATTTGTTTCTCCTCGCCAACCCAAACTTCTCCTCCAGTGCCCTCATACTCAGAAAGCTCCCCTCTATGAACATATCCCCCATCCTCTCAATCCCTGCTCTCTGCCATATCCGGAACCCCCCATCCATACTTCCCGGGGAAAATCGGTGATTATTACAGATTGGGGATCAGACCGATGCTCCCTCTGCTTCCACATGTCTCCTCCATTGCCCCCAGACTCTCAGGGTCGCCACCACCACGGGGCTGGTGGAGTACCGTGCCGGCGGAGAACGGCAGAGGCGCAGTTACCAACGCCCCCAAACTGGTGCCCTTGCATGAAGCCGTTACCATATGTTCCCATGCCAACCCCTCCCCCACCACCCACTTCCTGATCATGGCTATATTCGCCGCCCAGCAATAGTTACTTAAATTTAGCAGCGCCGGCCCACCCACTCCCCGACTCCGCTCAAGCATTGCCTTCCTTACTCGCGGGGTCTTGCCAGAGATCACTTTGTTGACCTGTTTAAAAAAGGACCGCGGAATAAAGATGGGGAGACACTGAAATACAAACAGGAATATCGGGAGGACCGTCATCTTCACCGTCTGCACCCTCCCAGCCAGAGACAACGGAAGCACGTCCCATCTCCGAAAATCGTTCTTTATTTGGTCTACTAGCCGGGCCAGATTTAATTTATGCAGCCGGTCCCATTCCCGCGCCACTTGAATGCCTAGATACCTAAAGCTTCCCCCTACTAATCTAAACGGCAGCTCTCCCAATCGCCTCTCCTGTCCCCTCGCCTGGACCGCAAACATCTCACTCTTTCCCATATTAAGCTTATACCCCGAAAACTGGCCAAACTCCCCTAGAAACCTCATGATTTCTTCCGTCCCCTCTGATGGGTCCGATACATACAGATGCAGGTCGTCTGCATAGAGCGAGATTCTGTGCTCTACCCTCAACCCCCCCCGACCAGCCCCTTGAAGCTCTCAGAGCAATTGCCAACGGCTCTATAGCTAGCGCGAACAACAGTGGGGAGAGGGGGCATCCCTGCCTCATCCCCCGGTTGTGTCTAAAATAGTCCGATGTTGTCCTAATCGTCCGTACACTTGCCACAGGAGCCTGATACAGTAACCTGACCCAGTCAATAAAGCCCCGCTAAATCTGAACCGTCCCAGTGCCTCCCACAGGTAATCCCATTCTACCCGATCAAAAGCCTTTTCTGCATCCATTGCGGTCACTACCTCCACCTCCGTACCTTCCGGGGGCATCATGATCACATTTAACAACCTTCTTACATTGGCCACCAACTTAATTGGCCAACCCTTAACAAACCCCGTCTGGTCCTCCCCAATAACGTCCGGAACACAGTCCTCAATCCTGGAGGACAAAATTTTGGCCAGCAGTTTGGTGTCCACATTCAACAGGGATATCGGCTGGTAGGACCCACACAGCTCCGGGTTCTTGTCCCGCTTCAGAATCAGCGAAATCGTGACCTGTGACATCGTCGGGCAGCACCACTCTTTCCCTTGCTTCATTAAACATCCTCATCAACATCGGCCCCAATATCCCAGAGAACTTTTTATAAAACTCCACTGGGTACCCGTCCGGCCCCGAGGCTTTACCCGACTGCATGGCCTTCAGACCCTCCACTATCTCTTCCAACCCGAGCGGGGCCCCCAGCCCTTCTACCACCTCCCCGTCCACCTTTGGGAAATTCAGCCCCCCCAAGAAGTGCCTCATCCCCTCCGGCCCCATAGGGGGTTCCGACCGATACAGCCTACGGTAGAAATCCCTAAACACCTTATTGACCCCTGCTGAATCTCCAACCAGGTTCCCATCTCCGTCATTTACTTTCCCTATCTCCCTGGCTGCCTTCCTCTTCCTAAGCTGCTGTGCAAGCATTCTGCTGGCCTTCTCTCCATGTTCGTAGATTGCCCCTCTCACCTTTCTCAGCTGTTCCACCGCCCTTCCTGCGGTCAGCAAGCTAAACCCGCCTGTAACCTCAGCCGTTCCCTTAAAATCCCTGCCTCTGGGGTCTCCGCATACCTCCTATCGATCTGCAGTATCTCCTTTACCAGTCGGTCCGTTTCTGTCCTGAGCACCTTCTCCCTATGGGCCCGTATTGAGATCAGCTCCCCTCTGACCACCGCCTTCAGTGCTTCCCAGACCATCGTTGCTGAAATTTCCCCCGTGTCGTTGACCTGCAGGTCGCTCTGAATACATTTCCTCAGCCGCTCGCACACCCCTTCATCCGCCAAAAGTCCCACATCCAACCTCCAGTGCGAGCGCTGGTTACTGTCTTTACTAACCTGCAGGTCAACCCAGTGCGGAGCATGGTCTGAGATTGTGATCGCCGAGTACCCCGTGTCCACCACCCCAGCCAGCAAGGCCCTGCTCAAAATGAATAAATCAATCCGGGAATACACTTTATGTACGTGTGAGCAGAAGGAAAACTCCTCCACCCTCGGCTGCCCAAATCTCCATGGATCCACCCCCCCCACCCCCACCCCCCCATCAGCTCCATGAACCCTCTTAGTTCCTTTGCCATTGCTGGCACCCTGCCCGTTTTCAAGCTTGACCGGTCCAAGCCAGGGTCCATAACTGTGTTGAAGTCCCCTCACATAATGAACCTGTGCGAGTCCAGGTCTGGTATCTACCCCAGCATCCTCTTTAGAAACTCCACATCATCCCAATTTGGCGCATACACATTTACTAATACCACCTGCATGCCCTCTAGCTTCCCGCTGACCATAATGTACCGGCCTCCCACATTGGAGATTCTTCTACCCGCCTCAAACACCACCCGCTTATTGATCAGGATCGTGACCCCTCTAGTCTTTGAATCCAGTCCCGAGTGAAAGACCTGACTAACCCAGATTTTCCTCAATCTAATCTGGTCAGTTCCTCTAAGGTGCGTCTCCTGCAACATTACCACGTCCGCCTTCAGTCCCCTAAGATGCACAAACACACGTGCCCTCTTGACCGGCCCATTTAACCCTCGAACATTCCAGGTGATCAGCCTCATTTCTCCCCCCCCCCCCTCGCCGATCAGCCATCCCCTTTTTTGGGCCTGCCTCCAGCCCATGCTCTGTGTCTCCACCGCCCCGCCCCCAAGCAGCCTCCGCCCCCAACCTCCCCTCTGTCCCTTGGCCCAAGTCCCTCCCTCGTCAGCGGAACATTTCCCCCCCTACACCCGCTAGTAACAACACTCTGTAACCCAACCCCTTTAATAAACTGAGCATATGCACCCCCCCCCCCCACTGCGCTTCTGTGAGCTAGCCCGCCCAGCTAGCTTGGTGGCCCCCATCCCTGGCGCCGGATAGTCTCCCACCTATTGTTCCCTCCCCCCCCTCCCCCCGCCTCCCCGCTCATACAAACATACTCCAACATCAAACAATCCCCCACACAATTGCCCGACAGAAAAACATCAAAATCTAAACAAGCACACCTCCATCCCCTAACAGTGCAAATGGAAACCTTAACTCACTCAGCTCTGCCACTGGTCCTAAATCAATACAGAAGGCTGACAAACAGCTTCCACAAAACAAAAAACGAGAAACTTTTTTTTAAAGAACAGAGAAACAAAAAGAAAAAAAAACATGAACGTTGCAGCAAAGTTCAAAAGTTCTCAGCCCACCACCAGACCTTTCCTTTTCACCAAGTCCAGCGCGTCCTCAGGCGACTCGAAATAAAAGTGCTGTTCCTCGTACGTGACCCAGAGACGGGCCGAACTTCACCTTTTCCTTTAAAAGGATCGACATAATCTGGTTGAAGCCTGCTCTTGTCCTGGCCACCTCCCCACTGAGGTCCTGGTAGACCCGCAGGATACTGTTGTCCCACTGACAGCTCCGTGTCTGCTTGGCCCACTGTAGAATACGCTCCTTATCCAAGTACCTGTGGAATCTCACCACCATTGCCCTCGGGAGGGTCTCCCGTTTGCGGCTTCCTCGCGAGTGCTCCGTGAGCCCTGTCCACCTCCAAGGGCCGGGAGAATGCCCCATCCCCCAGCAGCTTCTCAAACATGTCTGCGATGTATGCCCCAGCGTCCGCTCCTTCGGACCCCTCCGGGAGCCCAGCGGTTCTCTAGTTCTGCCAGCGGGACCTATTCTCCAGGTCCTCCACCTTCTCCAGGAGCTTCTTCTGCATCCTCACCTCCAACTCCACCGCAGTTTGATGTTCCTCCTGCTCAGCCAGCGCCTTCTCCACCTTCTGGATCGCCCGGTCTTGGGGGTCCGATCTAAGCTCCAGCCACTCTATCAACTCTTTTATCGGGTCCAAGCAGTCCCGTTTCTGCTTAGCAAAGCCTTCCTGAATAACTTGCCTCAGCTGCTCCGTTGACCGCTGGGTCGACAAACCAGAGGCCAGGTCCTCCGCCATGCTGTCTCCTGCTGCAGCTTCAGCCCAAGCCTTCTCTGTCTTTCTGTTTCTGCCTTTACGATCACTTCTAGACCTTCTCTCCTGCACCGATGTGGGAATTCAGTACACAATTGCCTTTGTCTTCAGTTTTACAGTTCAGGTCCGGTAGAACATCGGGGGGGGAAAAGGTCCAAAAGTCCGACCTGAGCGGGAGCCACCAACTGTGCGACTTTACTCCTTCATAGCCGCCACCGGAAGTCGTGAATTCGTGTTTTTAAAAAAATATTTTTACAAATACATTTATACTTTTAACAATTTTCAAGAGGGAAAAAAAAAGTAAATAACACCCACCCAACCAACAACCAACCCCAGCCAACATGGCTTACATACACAATTCCACAATCCCCCTTTCCCACTAACTATTACCCGCCTCATCCAATCCCCCCATGCCCCCCTCTTTCCTTTTCCTCGGACACGGCCAAAACATATGGACATGATTTGCAGGCCCACCCGCACACCGGCCACACCACATCTCCACCTTGATGTGTTGGGTAGGCTGGGTCGAGGTGGACTGCGCTTGATGCAGTGTAGCGAGAGACAGACCTCCAACACTTGATAAAATGGAATACAATTTTATTTAACATCTGAACTATTATACATGTTCAACTGTAGGTTGACACTATGCTGACTTGACTGGAGACCTGATACTAGCCTAACCAGACTTACTAACTACCACATGGTGTAGGCACTGGCTAGCTCAGCAGCTCTGACTGTCTCAGAGTCCGGGTCCCGAGAGAGCGGGAAAACTGGTGCCCTCTGGCTTTATAGTGGTCGTGTTTTGTCTGGTGATTGGCTGCTCTGTTCTGTGTGCTTACTGGTCATCCTGTGTGTCAATCACTGCCTGTCTGCACTCCATGATATACATAGATGTATATTATGACATCTCCCCGCCTTTTTTTTTTCTGTATTGTGTGTGTTGAGATAATAAATATTAAGGTGCATGTGCGTGTGGCTGTGTATATGTGCGTGACTATATACAGAATGTGCTAAAATGACCTTATGTACACAGGAAGGTGTCGCTAGTGCAGATATAGGGCAGATGAAACGGTAACAACGATATTTACAGAGGTCAAAACGATAAGGAAACACAGTTGTGCAAAAGTTCAGTCTATAAGTTTCGTCTCTGCGACGGGCAACAAATTCTGGTTGACCGCCTCAAGGGTGGATCAGGGGCCGCCTGCACTTGGATAGGCGGGACCGCCGCCAATGCGGTGGTCGCAGAGGTCGGCAGGATTGCTGGTAGATCGGTGGCCTCGTGGTAGGGCACGTCCGGAGGAAGCATTGTGTGAGGCAGGACATCATGGTTAGGTGGCAGGCGTGAAACTCTGCCTGTTGCGTCGTAGGAAGGAGCCATCAGCCATGCGGACGAGGAACGATCTCGGGGCCACTTGCTTGACCACCACAGCTGTGGCGGACCAGCCGCCGTCAGGCAACTGCACACGAACACGATCAGTTGGGACCAGCTCGGGGAGATCCGTGGCATGAGCGTCGTATGCTGATTTCTGTTGGGCCTGAGACTGCTGCATCTTTTGTATGACCGTGAGGTGGTCAAGGTCTGGAACATAGAACATAGAACGATACAGCGCAGTACAGGCCCTTCGGCCCACGATGTTGCACCGAAACAAAAGCCATCTAACCTACACTATGCCCTTATCATCCATATGTTTATCCAATAAACTTTTAAATGCCCTCAATGTTGGCGAATTCACTACTGTTGCAGGTAGGGCATTCCACGGCCTCACCACTCTTTGCGTTAAGAACCTACCTCTGACCTCTGTCCTATATCTATTACCCCTCAGTTTAAAGCTATGTCCCCTCGTGCTAGCCATTTCCATCCGTGGGAGAAAGCTCTCACTGTCCACCCTATCTAACCCCCTGATCATTTTGTATGCCTCTATTAAGTCTCCTCTTAACCTTCTTAACCGCTCCAAAGCCTCCACGTCCTTCCTATAATGCGGTGACCAGAACTGTACGCAATACTCCAAATGCGGCCGTACCAGAGTTCTGTACAGCTGCAACATGACCTCCTGACTCCGGAACTCAATCCCTCGACCAATAAAGGCCAACACTCCATAGGCCTTCTTCACAACCCTATCAACCTGGGTGGCAACTTTCAGGGATCTATGTACATGGACACCTAGATCCCTCTGCTCATCCACACTTCCAAGAACTTTACCATTAGCCAAATATTCCGCATTCCTGTTATTCCTTCCAAAGTGAATCACCTCACACTTCTCCACATTAAACTCCATTTGCCACCTCTCAGCCCAGCTCTGCAGCTTATCTATGTCCCTCTGTAACCTGCTAGATCATTCCACATTGTCGACATGTTTGGAACATGGATGGCTGGAACCGTGGTTCGCAGAGTGCGATTCATGAGCATCTGCGTGGGAGGCAACCTAGTGGACAGCGGGGATGCTCTGTATGCCAGCAGTGCCAGGTTGAAGTCGGAGCCTGAGTCTGAAGCCTTTACAAATGAGAGGGGCGATATTGTTGGAGAGGACAGTGTGAAACAGACTGGTAAGCTCGAGGAAATACTTGTTAGGAAGGAAGATGTGTGGGGCATTTTGAAAAACTTGAGGATAGACAAGTCCCCCGGGCCTGACGGGATATATCCAAGGATTCTATGGGAAGCAAGAGATGAAATTGCAGAGCCGTTGGCAATGATCTTTTCGTCCTCACTGTCAACAGGGGTGGTACCAGGGGATTGGAGAGTGGCGAATGTCATGCCCCTGTTCAAAATAGGGACTAGGGATAACCCTGGGAATTACAGGCCAGTTAGTCTTACTTCGGTGGTAGGCAAAGTAATGGAAAGGGTACTGAAGGATAGGATTTCTGAGCATCTGGAAAGACACTGCTTGATTAGGGATAGTCAGCACGGATTTGTGAGGGGTAGGTCTTGCCTTACAAGTCTTATTGAATTCTTTGAGGAGGTGACCAAGCATGTGGATGAAGGTAAAGCAGTGGATGTAGTGTACATGGATTTTAGTAAGGCATTTGATAAGGTTCCCCATGGTAGGCTTATGCAGAAAGTAAGGAGGCATGGGATAGTGGGAAATTTGGCCAGTTGGATAACGAACTGGCTAACCGATAGAAGTCAGAGAGTGGTGGTGGATGGCAAATATTCAGCCTGGATCCCAGTTACCAGTGGCGTACCGCAGGGATCAGTTCTGGGTCCTCTGCTGTTTGTGATTTTCATTAATGACTTGGATGAGGGAGTTGAAGGGTGAGTCAGTAAATTTGCAGACGATACGAAGATTGGTGGAGTTGTTGATAGTGAGGAGGGCTGTTGTCGGCTGCAAAGAGACATAGATAGGTTGCAGAGCTGGGCTGAGAAGTGGCAGATGGAGTTTAACCCTGAAAAGTGTGAGGTTGTCCATTTTGGAAGGACAAATATGAATGCAGAATATAGGGTTAACGGTAGAGTTCTTGGCAATGTGGAGGAGCAGAGAGATCTTGGGGTCTATGTTCATACATCTTTGAAAGTTGCCACTCAAGTGGATAGAGCTGTGAAGAAGGCCTATGGTGTGCTCGCGTTCATTAACAGAGGGATTGAATTTAAGAGCCGTGAGGTGATGATGCAGCTGTACAAAACTTTGGTAAGGCCACATTTGGAGTACTGTGTACAGTTCTGGTCGCCTCATTTTAGGAAGGATGTGGAAGCTTTGGAAAAGGTGCAAAGAAGATTTACCAGGATGTTGCCTGGAATGGAGAGTAGGTCTTACGAGGAAAGGTTGAGGGTGCTAGGCCTTTTCTCATTAGAACGGAGAAGGATGAGGGGCGACTTGATAGAGGTTTATAAGATGATCAGGGGAATAGATAGAGTAGACAGTCAGAGACTTTTTCCCCGGGTGGAACAAACCATTACAAGGGGATATAAATTTAAGGTGAAAGGTGGAAGACATAGGAGGGATATCAGAGGTAGGTTCTTTACCCAGAGAGTAGTGGGGGCATGGAATGCACTGCCTGTGGAAGTAGTTGAGTCGGAAACATTAGGGACCTTCAAGCAGCTATTGGATAGGTACATGGATTACGGTAAAATGATATAGTGTAGATTTATTTGTTCTTAAGGGCAGCACGGTAGCATTGTGGATAGCACAATTGCTTCACAGCTCCAGGGTCCCAGGTTCGATTCCGGCTTGGGTCACTGTCTGTGCGGAGTCTGCACGTCCTCCCCGTGTGTGCGTGGGTTTCCTCCGGGTGCTCCGGTTTCCTCCCACAGTCCAAAGATGTGCAGGTTAGGTGAATTGGCCAATGATAAATTGCCCTTAATGTCCAAAATTGCCCTTGGTGTTGGGTGGAGGTGTTGAGTTTGGGTAGGGTGCTCTTTCCAAGAGCCGGTGCAGACTCAGGGGGCCGAATGGCCTCCTTCTGCACTGTAAATTCAATGATAATCTATGATTAATCTAGGACAAAGGTTCGGCACAACATCGTGGGCCGAAGGGCCTGTTCTGTGCTGTATTTTCTATGTTCTATGTTCATAGTAATCTCTCGATGATATGGACCCCTTTTTCAGCCTTCCCGTTTGACTGCGGGGTAGTGGGGGGTTACGTGACGGAAGTTGTATAGGCGGGCAAAATCAGACCATTCCTGGCTGTAAAAACAGGGACCGTTGTCACTCATCACCGTGAATGGTATCCCATGCCTGGCAAACGTTTCTTTGCATGCTTTAATCCACCGCCTTCGACGTGAGGTCAGACAGTTTCACCACTTCAGGGTAATTGGGGAAGTAGTCGACCAGGAGGACGTAGTCATACCCCTTGGCGTGGAAAAGGTCAACACCGACTTTGGACCATGGGGAGGTCACTATCTCATGTTGCTGCAGAGTTTCTTTGGGTTGAGCTGGCTGAAATTTCTGACATGTGGGGCAGTTGAGGACCGTGTTGGCAATGTCCTGGCTGGTGCCCGGCCAATAGACTGCCTCTCGAGCTCTGCGTCGACATTTCTCGACCCCTAGGTGACCCTCATGGAGTTGACCGAGCACCATAGCTCACATGCTCTGCGGAATCACAATCCTATCGAGCTTCATGAGGATGCCGTCCACCACCGTCGGGTCGTCCTTGATGTTGTAAAACTGGGGACACTGTCCCTTCTGCCAGCAACTCGTGAGGTGCTGCATCACACGCTGTGGCAGAGGATCCTTGGCCGTTTCCTCACTAATTTGGATGACCCTCTCATTAGTGGCCGGAAGGTTGGAGGCACACAATTGCACCTGTGCATCGATTTGGCAGACAAAGTCAGTTTGTTCACACGGTGTGGTGATAGACTCAGGTTCGATTCCCGGCTTGGGTCACTGTCTGTGCGGAGTCTGCACATCCTTCCCGTGTGTGCGTGGGTTTCCTCCGGGTGCTCCGGTTTCCTCCCACAGTCCAAAGATGTGCAGGTTAGGTGGATTGGCTATGATAAATTGCCCTTAGTGTCCAAAATTGCCTTTAGTGTTGGGTTGGGTGGGGTTACTGGGTTATGGGGATAGGGTGGAGGTGTGGGCTTGGATAGGGTGCTCTTTCAAAAGAGCCGGTGCAGACTCGATGGGCCGAATGGCCTCCTTCTGCACTCTAAATTCTATGATTCTATGAAAGAGCATCTGCAACAATGAGTTCTTTGCCTGGCGTGTAGACAAGTTCAAAGTCATAGCGGCGTAGCTTGAGAAGGATTCGTTGTAACTGAGGCGTCGTGTCATTCAAATCCTTCTGGATTACGTGGACTAGTGGCCTGTGGTCCGTCTCAACCGTGAATTTTGGGAGGCCATACACAAAGTCGTGAAATTTGTCGATTCCCGTTAGGAGGGCCAGGCATTCCTTCTCGATCTGAGCGTACCGTTATCAGTGGTCGTCATGGCACTGGAGGCATACTCAACTGGGGCCCATGAGGCAGAGTCATCGCGTTGGAGGAGCACCGCCCCAATACCGTCCTGGCTCGTGTCAGTGGATATTTTGGTCTCTTTGGTAGAGTCGAAGAACGCCAGAACCGGGGCTGTGGTGAGTTTTGCCCTGAGCTCACGCCATTCGTTCTCATGAGTGGGCAGCCACTGGAATTCCATCGACTTTTTGACGAGATGGCGGAGGGCTGTGGTGTGTGCCGGCATGTTGGGAATGAACTTCCCGAGGAAGTTGACCATCCCTAGAAAGCGGAGGATCGCCTTCTTGTCTTCTGGGATCTTCATGGCGTTGATCGCCCAGACTTTGTCAGCATCTGGCCGCACGCCTTGCTGCGAGATGTGGTCACCAAGAAATTTGAATTCTGGTTGACCGAACGAGCACTTGGCTCTGTTGAGTTGAAGGCCAGGCTCGTGGATTCTGTGGAATACCTGCTTGAGGCGATCGATGTGTTCTTGGGGAGTTGTGGACCAGATTATGACATCGTCAACATACACGCGCACCCCCTTGATGCCCTCCATCATCTGTTCCATGATGCGGTGAAATACCTCTGAGGCAGAGATGATGCCAAAAGGCATCCGGTTGTAGCAGCAGTGACCGAACGGGGTATTGAATGTGCACAGCTTGCGACTGGATGCATCCAGCTATATTTGCCAGATGGCATGAGCCATCTCGCTGGTCAACTTGTCTCGTTTTGGTATCGGGTAATGTTCCCTCATGATGTTGCGATTTAAATCCTTAGGGTCGATGCAGATTCGAAGCGGCCCTGACGGCTTCTTGATGCCGACCATGGAGCTGACCCAGCCCGTGGGTTCTGTGACCTTTGATATGATGCCCTGGTCCTGGAGGTCCTGTAACTGCTGCTTGAGGTGGTCCTTGAGGGGCGCTGGCACCCGACATGGTGCGTGGATCACAGGGCTGGTGTTCGGTTTGAGCAGGATTTTGTATCGGTATGAGAGTGTACCCATTCCGTCGAACACGCTGTGGTACTGCGTGATGATGTCATCAATTTCAGCCTGGAAGTTCTCATCAGCCGAGGCCGTCGCCTGTGAGGATGACATGGTGTGGACTCGCTGAACCAAGTTCAGGAGTTTGCAGGCCCGAGCACCGAGCAGGGATGCTCTGTCAGGTCCCACGATCTCAAATCGCAGTGTCGCTTTAAATGACTTATTGGAAACTCCGAGTTGGCATGAGCCACTGGCAGCTATGGCATTGCCATTGTAGTCAAGGAGCTGGCAGGCCGGTGGAAGAATGTTTGGTCTGACGCGGATGGTGTCGAGATCGGATTTGGAGATGAGGTTCGCCAATGCGCCGGTGTCCAGTTTGAACCGGATGCGAGCCTTGTTGGCTGTGAGGACAGCACACCACTCGTCGTCGGGATCCATGCTGAGGATCGGGAGGTGCGTCGCTGTCTTGGAGAGAGGTAGCGCATGCTTCGTAATGATGCCCACCCGGTATGGAGATTTGAGGCACGCAGCATCAGGATCTGTTGGGCTGTCGGGGTCGGAGTCTGGCATGGCCTGCTGTATTGAACGGACGCTTCTACGCCGCGGCTGGGATCGCTGTATGCTGGGCAGTGGAGCAGATCTGCAAAGGGCTGCGTAGTGGCCAAGCTTGCCACACTGTAGACACCATAGAACATAGAACATAGAAAATACAGCATAGAACAGGCCCTTCGGCCCACGATGTTGCGCCGAACCTTTGTCCTAGATTGATCATAGATTATCATTGAATCGCCGTCGTGATTTTGCTGGACATTGCCGCTTTAAATGGGCGGAGCCACAATTCGGACACATCATGACGGCAACGTCAGCGCGTTCCGTGCGCCATCGTGCATGCGCAATGCGGTCGAACGACGTACGCACCTGCGCAGTCTGGTCGTCGGTCTCGGCGTCCCCTTGGTAGTGGCGCGCATGCGCAGGGACCAGGGAAAAGCGCACGGAATGGCCACTCTCGTCGATACTTAGGCCCTGCATTTGTGCGATGGCCTGCACCCGTTCCGCCTCGTGGGAGGTTAGCTTTGCCGTTTCTGCCACCCTGATGTGGGAGTACCGATTGTTAGCATGTTCGCGGAGAACGCATGTTTCGATGGCGATGGTGAGGGTGAGCTACTTGACTTTCAGGAGCTGCTGGCGAAGGGAATCGGAGTGGACCCCGAAAACGATCTGATCCCGGATCATGGAATCAGTGGTCGAGTCATAGTTACATGACTGCGCGAGGATGCGGAGATGGGTCAGAAAGGATTGAAAAGGTTCATCCTTACCCTGAAGCCTCTGCTGGAAAACAGACCTCCAACACTTGATAAGATGCAACACGATTTTATTTAACATCTAAACTATTATACATGTTCAACTGTGGGTTGACACTATGCTGACTTGACTGGAGACCTGATACTAGCCTAACCAGATTTACTAGCTACCACATGGTGTTTGCACTGGCCAGCTCCCTAACTCTGAATGTCTCAGAGGCTGGGTCCCGAGAGAGCGTGAAAACTGGTGCCCTCTGGCTTTATAGTGGTCGTGTCCTGTCTGGTGATTGGCTGCTCTGTTCAGTGTGCTTACTGGTCATCCTGTGTGTCAATCACTGCCTGTCTGCACTCCATTATATACATAGATGTATATTATGACACACCTCTTCAAGGAACCTGCTCATCCGGGCCACTGTCATGCGCCCTGTGGACCACGTTAAATTGTATCAGGCTGAGCCTGGCACACGACGAGGACGCATTGACTCTACTCAGGGCCTCCTCCCACAACCCCGCCCCTAATTCCCTCCCCAGTTCTTCCTCCCACTTTCGCTTCACCTACCCTATCGGGGCTCCCTCCCATTCCGTGAGCTCTTTATAAATTTCCGAAACATTCCCCTCCCCCGCTCCCATTTTCGATGCGACCTTGCCCTGTATCCCTTGGGGCGGCAGGAGGTGAAAGGTCGAGACCTGCCTCTGCACAAAGTAGCTGGCCCGCAGGCAGCGGAACCCATTCCCCCCGGGCAGCTCAAACTCCTCCAAACACGGAAAGCCCCCATCGACAAACAAGTCCCGAAACCGCTCGATACCAGCCCGCTGCCTCCGCCGTAAACCCCCCCCCCCCCCCCCAATCCAGCTGCCCTCCCCCCTGGAGCAAACTGGCGGTTGCCACAAATTGGTGTCCATACCGACGGCCCCTCCATCTGCTTCCATCACTGTCCCCACACCCTCAGGGCAGCCACTACCACCGGGCTTCTGGAGTACCGAGCCGGCGAGAATGGCAGAGGTGCCGTTAACAGTGCCCTTAAACTCTTGCCCTTACAAATGGCCGCTCCACCCGCTCCCACGCCAACCCCTTTCCTACAACCCACTTCTGAACCATTGCTATGTTCGCCGTCCAATAGCAGTTTATTAAATTTGGTAGGGCCAGCCCTCCCCTCCCCTCGACCCCGCTCCAGCAGCATCTTCTTTAGCCGCGGGGTTTTACCCGCCCACACAAACCTAGATTTCACCGCATTCACCCTCTCAAAGAAAGCCTTGGGGATAAAAATAGGCAGGCTCTGAAATATAAACACTCGGGAGTACCCTCTGTACCCTTCACGGCAGTGACAACGGGAGCACATCCCACCTTCCGATGTCCCCTACACCTGTTCCACCAGCCGAGCCAGATTCAGCTTGTGTAGCTGCTCCCACTCCCCGCCACCTGGCTGCCCAGATACTGAAGCTCCCTCCCACCACCTTGAATGGCATCTCCCCCCAATCTCCTCTCCTGTCCCCTTGCTTGAATCGGAAAGACCTCGCATTTACCCATTGTAGTACCCTCAACAATGACACGAGAATGTGGAATGGTAAGTGAAGGCTTTAATAAGCAGAGAACTAGCCAGCTACAGAGACGTGTGCTTACTGAGTGCCGCCTACAGGGCGTCACCTTATATACGGCTCCCTGGTGGGCGGAGGAGGAGTCCCCCAGGGTTCCAAACCCGGTCTTAAAGGGGCATCACCTACATGGTGTGAAGGGTACAGTAACCTTTCATCACACCCACATTCAAAAACCAGCCGAATTCCTCTAAGGTCACCATAATCCTGCCAATTCCCCCCCAGCAGATAGGAAATGTACAAAAGCAGGTCGTCTGCATAAAGTGAGACCCTGTGCTCCACCGCCCACCCCCCCCTCCATTCTACCCCCTGCCAGTCCTTCAATGCTCTCAACGCCATCGCCAGTATCTGTATAGCCAAGGCAAACAGCAGTGGGGAGAATGGACAACCCTGCCTCGTTCCCCGGTGCAGCCTAAAATAACCCGAGCTCACCCGCTTCGTTCGCACACTCGCCACCGGAGCCTGGTACAGCAGCCAGACCCAGTCCACAAAACCCTGCCCAAACCCAAACCGCCCCAAGACCTCACATGAGTACTCCCACTCCACCCGATCAAAGACCTTTTCCGCATCTGTGGTGACCACCACCTCCACCTCGTGTCCCTCACAAGGCATCATTATCACATTTAACAGCCTGCTGACATTCACCGTAAAATGTCTCCCTTTCACAAACCCCGTCTGGTCCTCCCCTACCACCCCTGGCACACAATCCTCTATTCTCGAGGCCAGGATCTTGGTCAGCAGCTTGGCATCCACATTTAGCAGGGAGATTGGCCTGTACGACCCACACAGTTCCGGGTCCTTTTCCCACTTCAGGATCAGAGAAATCAATGCCTGTGACATCGTCGGTGGAGGGGGGGCGGGGGGGGGGGGGAGCACTCCTCGCTCCCTAGCCTCATTAAATGCCCTTACCAACAGGCACCCCCCGGCACACTCGAGAACCTTTTGTAGAACTCCACTGGGTACCCGTCCGGCCCCGAATCCTTGCCCGACTGCATCACCTCCAACCCCTCCACCACTTCAAAGGGCCCAATTGGGGCCCCCAGGCCCTCCACCAGCTCTTGCTCCACTCTTGGGAACTCCAATCCCTCTAGAAATCACCTCATCCCCTTCCTCCCGGTTGGGGGTTCCGATTCATATAACCTGCTATAAAAGTACCTGAACACCCCGTTCACCCCCACCGCGTCCAAGACTGTATTCCCTCCCTTGTCCTTCATTTTCCCAATCTCCCTCGCCGCCTCCTGCTTCCTCAGCTGGTGCGCTAGCATCCTACTAGCCTTCTCCCCATAATCATACACCGCCCCTCTTGCCTTCTTCAACTGTCCCACCGCCTTCCCCGTGGATAGGAACTCAAACTCCATCTGCAGCTTCTGCCGCTCCTTCAAGAGCCCCGCCTCTGGGGCCTCCGAGTACCTCCTGTCCACCTGGAGAATCTCACTCACTGACCTGTCCATCTCCACCTTCTCCCTGTGTGCCCGTATCGAGATAAACTCCCCTCTCACCACTCCCTTCAACGCCTCCCACACTGTGACTGCCGACCCCTCCCCCCGTATCGTTTATCTCCGCATACCTCCGAATGGCCTCCCTTAACCACTCACACACCTCTTCCTCTGCCAACAACCCCACATCTAACCTCCAGTGCGGGGCGTAATCAGACACCAGAATCGGCGAGCACTCAACGTCCACCACCCCTGACAGCAACGTCATCCAAAATAAAGAAGTCAATTCGGGAGTACCCCCTGTGCACATGGGAGAATAATGAGTATTCTTTCGCTCTCGGCCTCCCAAACCGCCACCGATCTTTCTCCCCTCCCCCATGTGTTCCATTAAACCCCCTTAGCTCCTTCACTGCCGCCGACACCCTCCCTGACCTCGAACTCGACCAATCCAGCCTTGGATCTATAACCGTATTAAAATCCCCTCCCACCCCCATAATCAGCCGATTCGAGTCCAGATTAGGGATCTTCCCCAATATCCGCCTCATGAACTCCACCTCATCCCAGTTCGGAGCATTCATATTCATCAGCACCACCAGCATCCCGTCCAATTTCCCACTCACCATCACATACCTCCCCCAACAGTCCGCCACTAAACGTCCCACTTCAAATGTCACCCGCTTGTTGATTGCCAACCACCTTGTTTTGGAATCTAGCCCTGAATGGAATATCTGCCCTACCCATTGATGCGCGATCAATTACACTCAAGACGAAGTGATTTCATAACTGAAGGCTTTAATCGACTAGAACTTGTTCCCCAGCAGCTTCGGTACAGAAAGTGAAGGCTGCTGGGACGGCACCGGTTCTTATACTCCGCCTGTCAGGGCGGAGCTACGTAACAACAGCCAATGGTAGACTCCTGGGTCTAACCAATGGTCATCAGCCTCTTAGGTACCTCAATACCTGGTACTACCACATTCGCCCCCTGTTAAAAAAAGAGTCCGGCGGGGGTGGTGGCCAGTGGTAACAGTCGCCTTTAACATGGTATGATCAGGTATGGAGGTACCGTGCAGTCAAGGATATTTACAAAGTTCACAGTTAAGGTCACAGCGAAGCAATCAGTCGATTGGGTGGCATGGTCGTCCTTCTGGAGCGTTTGGGCTTCGGTGGTGATTCTGGTAGGGGTCCCAGTGGTTGCGACTCCGGGAGCGTGGTTTCGTCCTCCCTGGCAACTACGTCACCCACGGGGGGGGGGGGGGCCTGTAGGGGCGTCGGTGGGTGGGCGGGCCTAGGCAGGAGCGGCGGGAGTAATGACCCTCCAGTGAGGTGCTGTGGGGGGGTGGGGGTGGGGGGGGGGGGCAATGGTTCGGGTGCGCATGGGGTTCCGGCGGGCGCCAGGTCCCGAAGGGAGACTGTATCTTGCCGGCCGTCAGGGAACGCCACGTAGGCGTACTGGGGGTTGGCGTGCAGCAGGTGGACCCTCTCAACCAATGGGTCCGACTTGTGCGCCCGCACGTGCTTCCGAAGCAGGATGGGTCCGGGTGTCGCTAGCCAGGTTGGGAGCGAGGTCCCGGAGGAGGACTTCCTGGGGAAAACAAGGAGCCGTTCATGGGGTGTCTGATTTGTGGTTGTACAGAGCAGCGACCGGATGGCGTGGAGGGCCACCGGGAGGACTTCTTGCCAGCGGGAGACTGGGAGATTCCTGGACCATAGGGCCAGTAGAACAGTCTTCCAGACCGTTCCGTTCTCCCTCTCCACCTGTCCGTTTCCCCGGGGGTTGTAACTGGTCGTCCTGCTCGAGGCGATGCCCTTGCTGAGCAGGAATTGACACAGTTCGTCGCTCATAAAGGAGGACCCCCTATCACTGTGGATGTAGGCGGGGAACCCGAACAGTGTAAAGATGCTATGAGGGCCTTGATGACGGTGGTTGTGGTCATGTCTGGGCAGGGGATGGCGAATGGGAACCGGGAGTACTCGTCAATCATGTTCAGGAAATACGTGTTGCGGTCGGTGGAGGGGAGGGGGCCTTTGAAATCCATGCTGAGACGTTCAAGGGGACGGGCAGCCTTGATCAGGTGCGCCCTCTCTGGCCGGTAGAAGTGCGGTTTGCACTCAGCGCAGATTTGACAGTCCCTGGTGACTGTCCTGACCTCCTCGACGGAGTAGGGCAGGTTGCGGGTCTTGATGAAGTGGAAGAAACGAGTGACCCCCGGGTGGCAGAGGTCCTCGTGGAGGGCTTGGAGGCGGTCCACTTGTGCGGTGGCACATGTGCCGCGGGACAGGGCATCAGGAGGCTCGTTTAGCTTCCCGGGACGGTACAAGATCTCGTAGTTGAAGGTGGAGAGCTCTATCCTCCACCGCAAGATCTTGTCGTTTTTAATCTTGCCCCGCTGTGCATTATCGAACATGAAGGCAACCGACCGTTGGTTGGTGAGGAGAGTGAATCTCCTGCCGGCCAGGTAATGCCTCCAATGTCGCACAGCTTCTACTATGGCCTGGGCCTCCTTTTCGACCGAGGAGTGGCGAATTTCTGAAGCGTGGAGGGTGCGTGAGAAGGCCACGGGCCTGCCCGCTTGGTTGAGGGTGGCCGCCAGAGCTACGTCGGACGCATCGCTCTCGACCTGGAAGGGGAGGGACTCGTTGATGGCGCGCATCGTGGCCTTTGCAATGTCTGCTTTGATGCAGCTGAAAGCCTGGCGGGCCTCCGTCGACAGGGGGAAGGTTGTGGACTGGATTAGGGGTCGGGCTTTGGCTGTGTAGTTGGGGACCCACTGTGCATAATAGCTGAAAAACCCGAGGCAGCGCTTCAGGGCCTTGGGGCAGTGAGGGAGGGGGAACTCCATAAGGGGGCGCATGCGCTCAGGGTCGGGGCCTATAACTCCATTTCGCACTACGCAGCCTAGAATGGCTAGATGGTCGGTGCTAAATACGCATTTATCCTTATTGTAGGTCAGGTTAAGGATTTGCGCGGTCTGGAGAAATTTGCGGAGGTTGGTGTCGTGGTCCTGCTGGTCATGGCCGCAGATGGTGACGTTATCCAGATACGGGAACGTTGCGCGTAAGCCGTACCGGTCAACCATTCGGTCCATCTCTCGCTGGAAGACCGAGACCCCATTAGTGACACCAAAGGGAACTCTTAAAAAGTGATAGAGCCGCCCATCTGCTTCGAAGGCAGTGTATTTGCGGTCACTATTACGGAGGGGTAGCTGGTGGTAGGCGGACTTGAGATCCACCGTGGAGAAAACCTTGTATTGCGCGATCCTGTTCACCAGGTCGGCTATACGGGGGAGAGGGTACGCGTCCAGCTGCGTAAACCTGTTGATGGTCTGGCTGTAGTCAATGACCATCCTATGTTTCTACCCGGTCTTTACCACCACTACTTGAGCTCTCCAGGGACTGTTGCTCGCTTCGATGACCCCTTCCTTCAGCAGCCTTTGGACCTCTGACCTGATGAAGGTCCGGTCCTGGGCACTGTACCGTCTGCTCCTGGTGGCGACGGGTTTGCAATCCGGGGTGAGGTTCGCAAACAGGGAAAGCGGGTCGACCTTAAGGGTCGCGAGGCCGCAGACAATAAGGGGAGGTATAGGGCCACCGAATTTAAAGGTCAGGCTTTGCAAATGCCCCAGGAGGGTAGCCGCGCAGATGTGCGGCAGGACATACAGGCGGAGATTGTCGAATTTCCTGCCTTGGACAGTGAGGTTCGCTAGGCAGAACCCCTTTATCTCCACTGAGTGTGACCCGGAGGCCAGGGAGATCCTTTGGTTTACAGGGTGGGTTACAAGTGAACACCGCCTTACCTTGTCAGGGTGAACAAAGCTTTCCGTGCTCCCAGAGTCAATCAGGCAAGACATCTCGTGGCCGTTGATGAAGACCGTCGTTGTAGCTGTTGCGAGTGTCCGGAGTCGACTTTGGTCCAGTGTCACCAAGGCCAGATGAAGCAGTTGCGAGTTCTGATCGGGCAACATGTAGTTGGCCGTGCCGGGGGCCTGGGGCCCCATTCAAGATGGCGTCACCCATGGGTCGCACATGGTGTCCAGGGATGAACAAGATGGTGGCGGCGATGGACAAAATGGCGGTGCCCACCCGTCCAGCGTGGTGTCCGGGGGGCAAGATGGTCGCACGTGACGCTAGGATAGGGGGGTGGCGGTGAGTGCTGGCCGCCTGGGGCCCGAAGGGAAGGTTGCCGCGGCGGTCCGGAGTCGCTGGAGACCGCGGCCACGACGCGGGCCTGGCAGACCCTCACAAAGTGGCCCTTCTTGCCGCACCCTTTGCAGGTGGCGGTGCGGGCCGGGCAGCGTGGGCGGGGATGATTCGCCTGCCCGCAGAAGAAACAGCGGGGCCCGGCGGCGTTAGCGGGCCATCTCGTAGCGCAGGCCTGCGGGGTCAGGGGGAAGGTCTGTGGGGCTGCCGCTGCGGGTTGCCATGGAGCCCAGGGGGCCGCCACGCGGTCGGGCGCACAGGACTGCACGTTTTTGTAGGCAATGTCCATGGACCCTGACAGGGCCCATGCCTCTCTAAGTCCCAGGTTGTCCTTTTCTAGGAGTCTTCGGCGGATTTCTGAGGAGCTCATACCTGCTACGAAAGCATCCCTGATTAAAAGATCTGTGTGCTCGCTCCCCGAAACTTGCGGGCAGCCACAGTTTCGACCCAGCACCAGTAGCGCCCGGTAGAAATCCTCCAACGATTCACCGGGGCTTTGCCGTCTAGTTGCAAGCAGGTGACATGTGTAGACCTGATTTACAGGGCGGATATAATGTCCTTCTAATAGTTCGATCGCGGCATCATAGTTCTCCGCCTCCTCGATAAGGGGGTAGATCCCAGGGCTGACCCTTGAGCGCAGGAGATGCATTTTCTGTCCCTCTGTGGGGGTGCCTCCGGCCGTCCCGAGGTAGCCTTTAAAACCCACCAGCCAGTGTTTAAAAATTGCAGCCGAGTTCGCCGCGTGGGGGCTAAGTTGAAGGCACTCCGGTTTGATTCGGAGATCCATCCTTCCAGCTTAAGTCTAGTAGATTAAATTGATGCACGATCAATTACACTCAAGACAAAGTGATTTCATAACTGAAGGCTTTAATCTACTAGAACTTGTTCCCCAGCAGCTTCGGCACAGAAAGTGAAGGCTGCTGGGACGGCACCGGTTCTTATACTCCACCTGTCAGGGCGGAGCTACGTACAACAGCCAATTGTAGACCCCTGGGTCTAACCAATGGTCATCAGCCTCTTAGGTACCACAATACCTGGTACTGCCACACCCACCCTTTCCTCAGCTCAGCCACAATCCTCAGGTGTGTCTCCTGTATCATCACCACATCCGCCTTTAAGCTTTTTAAATGCGTGAACATGCGAGCCCTCTTGACCGGCCCATTCAGCCCTCTCACGTTCCTTGTGATCAGCCTGGTAACCCCCTACCCACCGATCAACCATAACCCCTTCTGAGCCAGCCTTCAGCCCACGTCCTGCACCTCCTCAGACCCGCCCTCGGGTGCTCACCGTCATCGACCCTCCCCATATCACCTTTTAGAAACCCCTCCCCTATCAGCAGTCTCACCCCCTCCCCCACCACAAAATAGCAACCCCAACCCCCATCAACACACTAACCACCTGCTCACCCCCCACTGCGCTTCCGTGAACTAGCCCGCCCATGGCGTCTCGCATCGTACCCCCCACCTCCCAGTGCAAACTTTACAATCCTCACCAAACATCCAGAAAAGAGCAACCCTCCATCAACCATCAAGAAAAAACAAAACAAACCCAGAACAAAACAGCCAACGGCCCCTAACCCAGTGCAAAAGTGACCCAGACAAAAATACAGAACGGGAACATCTCCTCCAGAGTTCAATGTTCTCCTTCTCCTGCCAGTCCATTATCTCTCATTAACACCATCGCCTCCTCTGGCGTCCCAAGGTAGATTTCCCGACCTCTGTACGTTACCCACAGGCATGCCGGGTACAGCATACCAAACTTAACCCCCTTCTTAAAGAGAGCCGTCTTCACCGTGTTAAAGCTCATTCTCCTTTTGGCCAGCTCCGTACCCGGGTCCTGATAGACGCGCAGCTCACTGCCCTCCCAGGTGCAGCCCCTCGTCTGCCTGGCCCACCTCAAAATCCATTCCTTGTCCAGGAATCGGTGCAGGCGCACCACCGCCATCCTTGATGGCTCATTCCCTGCGGCCTCCTCATCCGTGCCATGTGCGCTCGGTCCACTTCCAGAGGCCGAGCAAATGCCCCTTCTCCCAGCAGTGGCTCAAACATCCGAGCCACATATGCGCCTGCCTCCACTCCCTCACTGTCCCCCAGCAGTCCCACGATCCTTAAATTCTGCCCGCGTGACCGATTCTCCAGGTCCTCCACTTTCTCCTGCAGCCACCTCAGTTGATCCCGCATCAGCCCCATCTCTGCAGCCGTCCAGCCAAGCTGCTTCTCGTTCTCCCCCACCGCCTCCTCCACCTTCTGGTTCGCCTGGCCCTGGGCCTCTAACCTCGTCTCCATGCAGTACATGCACACCTTTATTGGGTCCATCACCCAGGCCAGTTCCTCCAAGTTCTCCTTCCTCTGCTGGGCAAACTTCTCATGGAGGAAGTCCATTAGCTGCTCCGTTGACCACTAAGCAGGCAGCATCGGCCCCTGACCCTCCGCTGTCTTCCCCTGGGTCACAGGCACTACACCAGCTTTCGGCAATTGTTCCCTCCTTTCTTCACCACTTCCGGTCCACGTATCCATACACTGTTGGGACACTCTCTCCTTCCACCCCTCCTGCACCTTTTACAATCTCTCAGCCCCATCATTCGCCGGGGAAAAGGCCCAAAAAGACTACCACGAGCAGGAGCCACCAACTCACACAATGGCCACCACCGGAAATTGTGTGAATGTGTGTTAAGAGTGTAAGTGGCTGTGTGAGTGTGAATGATCGTTTGTGTAAGTGTGCGAGTGTGTCTGTGAGTGTGTAGATATGTGAGCGTGTGTATACGTGAATGAGTGTATGTGTGTATTTGTGTGTGTGTGATTGTGTCAGATCATGTGAGGGTGTGTGAGTGTTAGTGCATTTGAGCGTGGGTTTAAATGTGTCTGTGTGTGCATGTTTGTGAGTGTGTGCATGTTTGAGTGTGTATGTTTCTGCCTATGGGTGTAAGAGTGCATGTGTTTTTGCATGTTTGTGTGTTTGTGAGTGTGTCTGTGCTTGTGAGTGTGTATGTATATGTATAAGTGTGAATGTGTTTGTGTGCTCGTGTAAATGTGTCGTGTAAACGTGTGATTGCATATGTGTGATAATCAGTGTATGTGCATGTGTGTGTGTTTGAGTATGTGCATGTTTGTGATTTTGTGTGAGCGTGTGTGTCAGAGTGGGTGTGTGATTGTGAGTGGATGTGTGAGTTTGTGGGTGCATGCGAGTGTTTGTGATTGTGAGTGGGTGTGTGAATGCCAGTGTGCATGTGTTTGTGTGATTGTGGGTGGGTGTGAATGGGTGTGTGTATGTGATAATGTGAGTGTGTGTGTGATCGTGAGTGTGGGTGTTTGTGAGTGTGTGTGCATGTGCGCATGTGTCAGTTTGTGTGTGTGAGAGTGTGTGTGATCGTGAGTGTGTGTGCGTATGAGTATGTTTGTGTGGTCATGAGTGTATGTGCATGTGTGAATATGTCAGTGTGTGTGATGGTGTGAGTGTGTGTGAACACCGGTGTTTGTAAGTGTGCAGGAGTGTGTGTGCTTGCGTGTGTATTTGTTTGTGTTTGAGTGTGTGTGAGTGCGTGAGTGTGCATGTGTGTGAATGTGTGCTTGTTTTACATGTGAACGTGTGTGTATGATCATGAGAGTATATGTCTATGCGTGTGTGTGCACGAGTGATCATATGAGTGTCTGAGTGTGCATGCATGTGAGTGTGATGTGTCCCTGCGAGTGTCTGTCAGTGTGATCGTGTTTCTGATGGTGAAGGTGTGTGTTTGTGACTGCTTGTGTGTTTGTAAATGTGCGTGTGTGTGTGCTCGTGTGAGTGTCCTTGTGTGTGTGTGTGATCGTGAGAGTATGTGTGTATGAGTGTGTCAATGTGTGTGTCATGTGAATGTGTGTGTGTTTGTGCATGTGATCGTGCACATTAATGTGTGTGTTTGAATGTAGTAGCACTGTGAGTGTTTATGTATGTAAATGTGTGTGTGTGAATAGGGGTGTTTGTGAGTGTGTAAGTATGTAAATGTGTGTGTCTGAGTATGTGTGTGTGAATGAAAGTAAAAGTGTGCCTCTGTGTATGTATATGATGCGTTTGTGAGGGTGCATATGTGTAAATGTGAGCATGTGTGTATTTGCGACTGAGTGGGTGTGATTGGTTTGTGAGTGGGCGTATGAGTGAGTGTGTATGTGTGTACAAATGTGAGAGTGTGTAAGTGTGTGAATGTGAGTGTCTGTATGTGTGTGATTGTGAATGTCAGTGTGTAAGTATTTGTGTGTGTTTCTGAGTGTGTGTGATGTGTGTGTGTGTGTCTGTAAGAGTGTGTGTGTGTATATAGGGAGGCACGGTGGCACAGTGGTTAGCATTGCTGCCTCACGGCACTGATGATCCAGGTTTGATCCTGGCTCCGGGTCACTGTCAGTGTGGAGTTTACACATTCTCCCTTTGTCTGCGTGGGTCTCACCCCCACAACCTAAAGATGTAAAGAGTAGGTGGATTGGGGGGAAAAAAGAGTGTGTGTGTATGTAAGTGTGAGAGTGTGTATATGAGTGACCCTGTGTGGGTGTGTGATCAGTTTGTGAGAGTGTGCAAGAGTGAGTGTGTATGTACGTCCAAGTGTGAGTGTGTGTATGTGTGCAAGTTGTGTATGTGTAAGTGAAGTGTGAATGTGTGCGTACATGTGAATGTGTGTGTGAATGACTGTGTAACTGCGTGTCTGAATTAGTGAGTGTGTGAGTGAGTCAAATGTGAAAAGGTGAGATGTATATCAGTAAACCTATTTACTGTGGTGTTTACATCTCTCTCCCTCTCTTGACCACACCCGCTCTTTCCCTCCCTCACACCCTCAAACTATTTTTCAATTATTCTGTCTCAGCTGGACAAGAACAAAGCAGCCTCAGAGTGGAGAGTGCAGAGGACTGCTGGCATCTGACAAATGACAATCCATCATTGTTCTGGGAAAACTGACCTCACACTGATCAATAGGCCATTCAGCCCATTGCAGCCCCTCCTTGTCCCCTCCACAAAGGCCATCGAAGCACAGGCTATACATTTTGAAGAGCATAACAGCCCATATATAAATTATAGACAACAGCAGCCCCTGTGTATATTATAGAGAATAACAGTCACTACAGATCAGTAAGAAGTCTAACAACACCAGGTTAATGCCCAAAAGGTTTGTTTCGAATCACTAGCTTTCGGAGCACTGCTCCTTCCTCAGGTGAAACAGTGTAAATGTGTGTGTATTACAGATAATAACAGCCCCTGTGTATATTATAGATAATAACAATCCCTGTGTATATTATAGAGAATAACAGTCACTGTGTATATTATAGAGAATTACAGTCCCTGTGTATATTATAGATAATAACAGTCCCTGTGGAAATTATAAAGAATAACAGTCCCTGTGTATATTATAGAGAATAACAGTCCCTGTGTATATTATAGAGAATAACAGCCCCTGTGTATATTATAGAGAATTACAGTCCCTGTGTATATTATAGAGAATAACAGTCCCTGTGTATATTATAGAGAATAACAGTCCCTGTATATATTATAGAGAATAACAGTCCCTGTGTATATTATAGAGAATAACAGTCCCTGTGTATATTATAGAGAATTACAGTCCCTGTGTATATTATAGAGAATAACAGTCCCTGTGTATATTATAGATAATAACAGTCAGTGTATATTATAGATAATAACAGCCCCTGTGCATATTATAGAGAATAACAGTCCCTGTGTATATTATAGATAATAACAGTCCCTGTGTATATTATAGATAATAACAGTCCCTGTATATATTATAGAGAATAACAGTCCCTGTGTATATTATAGAGAATAACAGTCCCTGTGTATATTATAGATAATAACAGCCCCTGTGTATATTATAGATAATAACAATCCCTGTGTATATTATAGAGAATAACAGTCACTGTGTATATTATAGAGAATTACAGTCCCTGTGTATATTATAGATAATAACAGTCCCTGTGGAAATTATAAAGAATAACAGTCCCTGTGTATATTATAGAGAATAACAGTCCCTGTGTATATTATAGAGAATAACAGCCCCTGTGTATATTATAGAGAATTACAGTCCCTGTGTATATTATAGAGAATAACAGTCCCTGTGTATATTATAGAGAATAACAGTCCCTGTATATATTATAGAGAATAACAGTCCCTGTGTATATTATAGAGAATAACAGTCCCTGTGTATATTATAGAGAATTACAGTCCCTGTGTATATTATAGAGAATAACAGTCCCTGTGTATATTATAGATAATAACAGTCAGTGTATATTATAGATAATAACAGCCCCTGTGTATATTATAGAGAATAACAGTCCCTGTGTATATTATAGATAATCACAGTCCCTGTGTATATTATAGATAATAACAGTCCCTGTATATATTATAGAGAATAACAGTCCCTGTGTATATTATAGAGAATAACAGTCCCTGTGTATATTATAGAGAATAACAGCCCCTGTGTATTTTATAGATAATAACAGCCCCTGTGTATATTATAGAGAATAACAGTCCCTGTGTATATTATAGAGAATAACAGCCCCTGTGTATATTATAGATAATAACAGTCACTGTGTATATTATAGATAATAACAGTCACTCTATATATTATAGATAAGAACAGCCCCTGTGTCTATTATCGAGAATAACAGTCCCTGTGTATACTATAGAGAATAACAGCCCCTGTGTATATTATAGATAATAACAGTCCTTGTGTATATTATAGAGAATAACAGTCCTTGTGTATATTATAGAGAATAACAGCCCCTGTGTATACTATAGAGAATAACAGTCCCTGTGTATACTATAGAGAATAACAGCCCCTGTGTATATTATAGATAATAACAGTCCTTGTGTATATTATAGAGAATAACAGCCCCTGTGTATACTATAGAGAATAACAGTCCCTGTGTATACTATAGAGAATAACAGCCCCTGTGTATATTATCGAGAATAACAGTCCCTGTGTATACTATAGAGAATAACAGCCCCTGTGTATATTATAGATAATAACAGTCCTTGTGTATATTATAGAGAATAACAGCCCCTGTGTATACTATAGAGAATAACAGTCGCTGTGTATACTATAGAGAATAACAGTCACTGTGTATATTATAGAGAATTACAGTCCCTGTGTATATTATAGATAATAACAGTCCCTGTGGAAATTATAAAGAAGAACAGTCCCTGTGTATATTATAGAGAATAACAGTCCCTGTGTATATTATAGAGAATAACAGTCCCTGTGTATATTATAGAGAATAACAGTCCCTGTATATATTATAGAGAATAACAGTCCCTGTGTATATTATAGAGAATAACAGTCCCTGTGTATATTATAGAGAATTACAGTCCCTGTGTATATTATAGAGAATAACAGTCCCTGTGTATATTATAGATAATAACAGTCAGTGTATATTATAGATAATAACAGCCCCTGTGTATATTATAGAGAATAACAGTCCCTGTGTATATTATAGATAATAACAGTCCCTGTGTATGTTATAGATAATAACAGTCCCTGTATATATTATAGAGAATAACAGTCCCTGTGTATATTATAGAGAATAACCGTCCCTGTGTATATTATAGAGAATAACAGCCCCTGTGTATTTTATAGATAATAACAGCCCCTGTGTATATTATAGAGAATAACAGTCCCTGTGTATATTATAGAGAATAACAGCCCCTGTGTATATTATAGATAATAACAGTCACTGTGTATATTATAGATAATAACAGTCACTCTATATATTATAGATAAGAACAGCCCCTGTGTATATTATCGAGAATAACAGTCCCTGTGTATACTATAGAGAATAACAGCCCCTGTGTATATTATAGATAATAACAGTCCTTGTGTATATTATAGAGAATAACAGTCCTTGTGTATATTATAGAGAATAACAGCCCCTGTGTATACTATAGAGAATAACAGTCCCTGTGTATACTATAGAGAATAACAGCCCCTGTGTATATTATAGATAATAACAGTCCTTGTGTATATTATAGAGAATAACAGCCCCTGTGTATACTATAGAGAATAACAGTCCCTGTGTATACTATAGAGAATAACAGCCCCTGTGTATATTATCGAGAATAACAGTCCCTGTGTATACTATAGAGAATAACAGCCCCTGTGTATATTATAGATAATAACAGTCCTTGTGTATATTATAGAGAATAACAGCCCCTGTGTATACTATAGAGAATAACAGTCGCTGTGTATACTATAGAGAATAACAGCCCCTGTGTATATTATAAATAATAACAGCCCCTGTGTATTTAGACTGAAGGAAATGTAAAAAGTTAATCAAACAAAATGACAGCACATGGGCAGCAGCATTTCATATAATTTAATCTGTAGTTCTGAGAGCGTGCTGCACTGTTAGAGGGTCAGTACTGAGGGAGTGCTGCACTGTCAGAGGGTCAGTACTGAGGGAGTGCTGCTTTGTCAGAGGGTCAGTACTGAGGGAGTGCTGCACTGTCAGAGGGTCAGTACTGGGGGAGTGCTGCACTGTCAGAGGCTCAGTACTGGGGGAGCGCTGCACTGTTAGAGGGTCAGTACTGAGGGAGTGCTGCACTGTCAGAGGGTCAGTACTGGGGGTGTGCTGCACTGTCAGAGGCTCAGTACTGGGGGAGCGCTGCACTGTTAGAGGGTCAGTACTGAGGGAGTGCTGCACTGTCAGAGGGTCAGTACTGAGGGAGTGCTGCACTGTCAGAGGGTCAGTACTGAGGGAGTGCTACACTGTCAGTGGGTCTGTACGGAGGGAGTGCTGCACTGTCAGAGGGTCAGTACTGAGGGAGTGCTGCACTGTCAGAGGGTCAGTACTGAGGGAGTGCTGCACTGTCAGAGGGTCAGTACTGAGGGAGTAATGCACTGTCATAGGGTCAGTACTGAGGGAGTGCTGCACTGTCAGAGGGTCAGTACTGAGGGAGCGCTGCACTGTCAGAGTGTCAGTACTGAGGGAGTGCTGCTCTGTCAGAGGGTCAGTACTGAGCAAGTGCTGCAATGTCAGAGCGTCAGTACTGAGGCAGTGCTGCACTGTCAGAGGGTCAGTACTGAGGGAGTGCTGCACTGTCAGAGGGTCAGTACTGAGGGAGCGCTGCACTGTCAGAGGGTCAGTACTGAGGGAGCGCTGCACTGTCAGAGCGACAGTACTGAGGGAGTGCTGCACTGTCAGTGTCAGTACTGAGGGAGTGCTGCACTGTCAGAGCGACAGTACTGAGGGAGTGCTGCACTGTCAGAGGGTCAGTACTGAGGGAGCGCTGCACTGTCAGAGGGTCAGTACTGAGGGAGTGCTGCACTGTCAGAAGGTCAGTCCTGAGGGAGTGCTGCACTGTCAGAGGGTCAGTACTGAGGGAGTGCTGCACTGTCAGAGGGTCAGTACTGAGTGAGTGCTGCACTGTCAGAGGGTCGGTACTGAGGGAGTGCTGCACTGTCAGAGGGTCAGTACTGAGGGAGCGCTGCACTGATGGAGATGCAGTTCTCCATATGTCTTTTGTCATTGATGTAAAATATCTCATGGTCACTTCCAGAAGTGTAGCAGGAGTGGGCTGGAGTTGTGGGGGAGGTGGGGTCAGCTCTCCCAGTTCAAGGGGGTGTCCACATTTATCAGACAGCATGGACTCCATTCTGAAAGATGGTGTACGGTTCCACTCCTCTGTGGCGTCCCTCTCAGCCCGTGGCCTCTAGACTCTGTTTGCAGAATGCTTGGTCCTTGCTGCCGTGGAAGAGCTGCCTTTCAGTGGAGAGCTGAGGTTTCCTGGGCTACCTTGGGCACAGGGAAAAATGGAAGGAAGGATGGAGAGAGGGAGAAATGGAGAGAGCAAGAGGGTGTGGTTTTTGAGAGGGACAGAGCGTGTGTGAAAGACAAAATATCATGGATCAGACGTCTGTACATTATTTGAAGGTCAGATTAATAATAATAATCTTTACTATAATAATAATTATAATTATAATAATAATCGTAATTGTGACAAGTAGGCTTACATTAACACTGCAATGAAGTTACTGGGAAAGCCCCTAGTCGCCACATTCCGGCGCCTGTTCGGGTCACAGAGGGAGAATTCAGAATGTCCAATTCACCTAACAGCACATCTTTCGGGACTTGTGGGAGGAAACCGGAGCACCCGGAGGAAACCCACGCAGACACGGGGAGATCGTGTAGACCCCACACAGACAGTGATCCAAGCCGGGAATTGAACCTTGGTCTCTGGAGCTGTGAAGCCACTGTGCTAACCACTGTGCTACCGTGCCACCTCCTCGAACTCTAGCCCACAGTGCCGCGATCTCAAACACCTTTAAAATTGATTGTTATAATTGCAATAAAAATCATCAGTCTTCCAGTCAGCTTGTTCTTGCGAGACAAAGCAACTCAATTCATCGCTCTCTCCATTCATGAACCTACAGGGGCTTAAAGCCTGGGCCTAGTTCTGATTCGCAGCCGCCTTACTCATTCGCAAGATTTGGAAAGCATCTGATAGATCACAAGCCTTCTGCCTCTCTCCAACGAAACACTGCACCACACTGTCAGAGGGTCAGTACAGAGGGGGTGCTGCACTGTCAGAGGGTCAGTACTGAGGGAGTGCTGCACTGTCAGAGGGTCAGTACTGAGGGAGTGCTGCACTGTCAGAGGGTCAGTCCTGAGGGAGTGCTGCACTGTCAGAGGGTCAGTACTGAGGGAGTGCTGCACTGTCAGAGGGTCAGTACTGAGGGAGTGCTGCACTGTCAGAGGGTCAGTACTGAGGGAGTGCTGCACTGTCAGAGGGTCAGTACTGAGGGAGTGCTGCACTGTCAGAGGGTCAGTACTGAGGGAGTGCTGCACTGTCAGAGGGTCAGTACTGAGGGAGTGCTGCACTGTCAGAGGGTCAGTACTGAGGGAGTGCTGCACTGTCAGAGGGTCAGTACTGAGGGAGCGCTGCACTGTCAGAGGGTCAGTACTGAGGGAGTGCTGCACTGTCAGAGGGTCAGTACTGAGGCAGTGCTGCACTGTCAGAGGGTCAGTACTGAGAGAGTGCTGCACTGTCAGAGGGTCAGTACTGAGGCAGTGCTGCACTGTCAGAGGGTCAGTACTGAGGGAGAGCTGCACTGTCAGAGGGTCAGTACTGAGGGAGAGCTGCACTGTCAGAGGGTCTGTGCTGAGGGAGAGCTGCACTGTCAGAGGGTCAGTACTGAGGCAGTGCTGCACTGTCAGAGGGTCAGTACTGAGGGAGTGCTGCACTGTCAGAGGGTCAGTACTGAGGGAGTGCTGCACTGTCAGAGGGTCAGTACTGAGGCAGTGCTGCACTGTCAGAGGGTCAGTACTGAGGGAGAGCTGCACTGTCAGAGGGTCAGTACTGAGGGAGTGCCGTACTGTCAGAGGGTCAGTACTGAGGGAGAGCTGCACTGTCAGAGGGTCAGTACTGAGGGAGTGCTGCACTGTCAGAGGGTCAGTACTGAGGGAGTGCTGCACTGTCAGAGGGTCAGTACTGAGGCAGTGCTGCACTGTCAGAGGGTCAGTACTGAGGGAGAGCTGCACTGTCAGAGGGTCAGTGCTGAGGGAGTGCTGCACTGTCAGAGGGTCAGTACTGAGGGAGTGCTGCACTGTCAGAGGGTCAGTACTGAGGGAGTGCCGCACTGTCAGAGGGTCAGTACTGAGGGAGTGCTGCACTGTCAGAGGGTCAGTACTGAGGGAGTGCCGCACTGTCAGAGGGTCAGTACTGAGGGAGTGCTGCACTGTCAGAGGGTCAGTACTGAGGGAGTGCTGCACTGTCAGAGGGTCAGTACTGAGGGAGTGCTGCACTGTCAGAGGGTCAGTACTGAGGGAGTGCTGCACTGTCAGAGGGTCAGTACTGAGGGAGTGCTGCATTGTCAGAGGGTCAGTACTGAGGGAGTGCTGCACTGTCAGAGGGTCAGTACTGAGGGAGTGCTGCACTGTCAGAGGGTCAGTACTGAGGGAGTGCTGCACTGTCAGAGGGTCAGTACTGAGGGAGTGCTGCACTGTCAGAGGGTCAGTACTGAGGGAGTGCTGCACTGCCAGAGGGTCAGTACTGAGGGAGTGCTGCACTTTATTTTTACAGTGGAGAAGCAGGCCATTTGGCCCATCGCGTCTGCACCGGCCCTTAGGAAGAGCACCCTACTCAAGCCCACGCCTCCACCCTATCCCCGTATTCCAGTAACCTCACCTAACCTTTTTTGGACACTAAGGACCAATTTAGCCAATCCACCTAACCTGCACATCTTTGGACTGTGGGAGGAAACCGGAGCACCCGTAGGAAACCCACGCAGACACGGGAGAACGTGCAGACTCCGCACAGACAGTGACCCAAGCCGGGAATCGAACCTGGGACCCTGGAGCTGTGAAGCAATTGTGCTAACCACTGTGCTACCGTGCTGCCAGTGTACTGTTGAAAGTGACGTCTTTTGCTTTTGATGCTTAACCAAGACTCAATTTTGCTCACTTGCGCAGGACTGTGATGGGCCAGGAGGGAAGGAATGCCGTGATTCTCCCAGGTTTTCTGTGGCCATTATGCACTTTGAATCAGCAGTGCCATAAACTAATGAATTGGAAGGTGCTGGCTTTGCTGTTTGTGGGATCCTGCTGTACACAAACTGGCTGCCGAGGTGTTCACATTACAACAGTGGCTACACGCCAAACAGTTCCTCACTGGCTGTGAAGCCTACTTGGGCAACCTGAAAGGCAGACAAATACCCATGTCTTCACCTCCTCCCGCCAGATTTCTGCCTCTCGCCCTCCCCCCTGCTCAGCCACAGGTCACCCGGGATTTACAGCTGGTTCCGTTATTGATTGAGACTTACTGGAATTCGCCGAGGACATGAGGGAGCTCAGGAGCTTCTTTGATTTCTTCATCCGGCGTCTGTGGAGCTCGACATTGCCATCTTCGCCTGTGGGGAGGCGAGCTGAATGAGGGAGTGAGAAAGGGACAAACAGATGCACTATCAATTACGACGAGACGAGAGTAGAATGTAATCGGGGCTTTATTACACAGAGATGTGTGGCCTCCTACAGCAGCTGATGAAATGGCTGCTGTACTGGGAGCACACACATTTATACTCCACCTACTGGGCGGGGCCAGCAGGCAGGGATATACCCCCCGTACCTGTAGTACAGGGGCCTTACCGTAATATCCATATATACAATATAATACAACAGTGGTGACTACCACATTCACCCCCTGTTAAAAATGAGTCCAGCGGGAGTGGTGGAGAACTACATACATACAGATTGGTTTTAAAATTACAGAGAAGGTTACAAATTTAGATGATCGGGCGCCTTGATCTGTCCTTGTGAGCGCCGCAGAGCTGGTGGCGACTCAGGCGTCGGCTCGGTCTTCGGTGACTCCGGGAGCGTGTCGAAATCCTCTTCATACCCGGGTGGGAGCAAGGGGAGGACGGATTGTCCTGGGGTGGGGGCTGCGGTGGGGTGCGCCGGGGGAGGGGAGGTTGGCGTCGGGGAGGGGGGGGGGGGGGGGCAGTGTGGGGACCCAGCTGGCGCCAGGTCCCTGAGGGAGACTGTGTCTTGGCGGCCGTCGGGGTATGCTACGTAGGCGTACCGCGGGTTCGCATGGAGTAGCTGTGGTCTCTCAACCAACGGGCCCGCCTTGTGGAGCCGCACGTGCTTGTGGAGGAGAACGGGTTCTGGGGCTGCCAGCCACGTTGGGAGCGAAACCCCGGGGGTGGACTGCCTGGGGCAGGCAAAGAGACGTTCATGGAGGGTTTCGTTGGTCGCGGTTCACAGGAGCGGCCGAATGGAGTGAAGTGCGTCGGGGAGGACCTCCTGCCAGCGGGAGGCCAGAAGATTTCTGGACCGTAGGGCCAGCAGGACGTTCCTCCAGACCGTCCCATTCTCCTGCTCCACCTGCCCGTTTCCCCGGGGGTTGTAGCTGGTCGTCCTGCTCGAGGCAATGCCCCTGTTGAGCAGGTACTGGCGCAGCTCATCGCTCATAAATGAGGATCCCCGGTTGCTGTGGACGTAGGCGGGGAAACCGAACAGAGCGAAGATGGTGTTGAGGGCTTTGATGAAGGTGGCAGACGTCATATCGGGGCATGGGACGGCGAAGGGGAATCGGGAGTACTCATCGACCACATTAAGAAAGTATGTGTTTCGGTCGGTGGAGGGAGGGGCCCTTTGAAGTCCACGCTGAGGCGTTCAAAGGGGCGGGAGGCCTTCACCAGGCGCGCACGGTCTGGCTGGTAGAAGTGCGGTTTACACTCCGCGCAGACCTGGCAGTCTCTGGTGATAGCCCTGACTGCCTCGATGGAGTAGGGCAGATTGCAGGCCTTAATGAAGTGGTAAAAGCGAGTGACTCCCGGGTGACAGAGATCGTCGTGCAGGGTCCGGAGTCGGTCCACTTGTGCGCTGGCACATGTACATCGGGACAGGGCATCAGGGGGCTCGTTCAGCTTCCCGCGGCGATACAAAATCTCGTAATTGTAGGCGGACAGCTCAATTCTCCACCTCAAGATTTTATCGTTTTTGATCTTGCCCCGCTGTGTGTTGTTAAACATGAAGGCAACCGACCGTTGGTCAGTGAGGAGAGTGAATCTCCTGCCGGCCAGGTAATGCCGATGACCGACTACGGGCTATCCACGATGACCTCTGCCACCCGGGGGTCACCCGGCTTATCCACTATATCAAGGTCCACAACCTGCCCTACTCCACCGAGGAGGTCAGAGCCATGACCAGGGACTGCCAGATCTGTGCGGAGTGTAAACCGCACTTCTATCGACCGGATATGGCCCACCTGGTAAAGGCATCCCGGCCCTTTGAGCGCCTCAGTGTCGATTTCAAAGGGCCCCTCCCCTCCAATAATCGCAACACGTACTTCCTGAACATCATAGACGAGTTCTCCCGCTTCCCATTTGCCATCCCCTGCCCCGATATGACCACGTCCACAGTCATCAAAGCCCTGCAGAGTGTCTTCACCCTGCTTGGTTTCCCCAATTATGTCCACAGTGACCGGGGCTCGTCGTTCATGAGCGACGAACTGCGTCAGTACCTGCTCAGTAAGGGCATTCCCTCGAGCAGGACTACCAGCTATAATCCCAGGGGAAACGGGCAGGTGGAGAGGGAGAACGCGACGGTCTGGAAGACCGTACTACTGACCCTGCGGTCCAGGAATCTCCCAGTTTCTCACTGGCAGGAGGTCCTCCCCGATGAGCTCCACTCTATCAGGTCCCTCCTTTGCACGGCCACAAACGAGACCCCTCATGACCGCTTGTTTGTTTTCCCGAGGAGATCCACCTCAGGGGCCTCGCTTCCATCCTGGCTGAAGACACCGGGGCCAGTCCTACTCAGAAAACACGTTCAGAGCCATAAGGCCGATCCTCTGGTAGAGAGGGTCCAGCTCCTACACTCCAACCCCCAATAGGCTTATATCGAACACCCCGATGGCCGACAAGATACCGTCTCTCTCCGGGACCTGGCGCCCGCAGGCTCCACCACCATCACCGCAGCTCCCACACTATATCCCGTCCAACCTACCATATTCAGTGCCCCCACCCCTATATGGTTCCTGCGCTCCCTCCCACCCGCCGCACCGGTCCACGGGACTGAAGCTCCAGAAGAGCCGCTCCCGGAGTCCACGCCTGTGCCCGCACCGGGCCCACTTCCACAGCCACCCGGACTGGCTGCAACACCAGTGCTTCAGCGATCGCAGCACACGATCCGTGCGCCGGACCGGCTGATCTTATGAGCCTGTCACCCCTGCCGGACTTCATTTTTTTAACAGGGGGTGAATGTGGTGAATGTATAGTGCTAATAATTCACCAGTGCATTTGTATCATGTTCTGCTGTTGTGTTATGTTATTAACCCTGTGGGCTCCGCCTATGGGCCATTGTGTGGCTTCACCCACAGGGGGATATGTTGGGACATGTACGGGCTCCGCCCATGGCTCCTCCCCTTAAGAGGAAGTATAAAGAGCAGCTGACCTGCAGGCGGTTCCCAGTATTGTACCGGTCGCAGGCAGACACTGTTCTAAGCTGATTAAAACCACGGTTTACTTCTCCTCATGTCTTTGAGTGAATTGATGGTTGCATCACATCACTCTCGACTTGGAAGGGGAGCGTCTTGTCGACCGCGTGCATCATGGCCTTGGCAATGTCGGCCTTGATACGGTTGAAGGCCTGGTGAGCCTCGGCCGTCAGTGGGAAAGTGGTGGATTGAATGAGTGGGTGGGCCTTGTCCGCATAGTTTGGGACCCACTGGGCGTAATACGAAAATAACCCCAGGCATCGTTTGAGGGCCTTGGGGCAGTGGGGGAGGGGGGAGATCCATGAGGGGGCACATGCGATCGGGGTCGGGCCCTAGAACTCCCGTTCTGAACCACATAGCCGAGGATGGCTAATCGGTTCGTGCTGAACACATACTTCTCCTTGTTGTAGGTGAGGTTGAGGAGTGTGGCGGTGTGGAGAAATTTGGAAAGGTTAGCGTCGTGGGCCTGCTGGTCGTGGCCTCAGATGGTGACATTGTCCAGGTACGGGAAAGTGGCCCGCAGCCCGTACCGGTCAACAATTCGGTCCATCTCCCGTTGGAAGACCGAGACCCCGTTGGTGACGCCGAAGGGAACCCTAAGGAAAAGGTAAAGGCGGCCGTCTGCTTAAACGCAGTGTATATGTGGTCCGCCTTACGGATGGGGAGCTGGTGGTAGGCAGATTTCAGGTCCATTGTCGAGAAGACCCGGTACTGTGCAATCTGATTGACCATATCAGATATGCGTGGGAGGGGGTACGCATCGAGCTACCGATTGATGGTCTGACTGTACTCAACGACCATCCTGTTTTTCTCCCCGGTTTTCACCACTAACACTTGGGCTCTCCAGGGGCTGTTGCTGGCCTCGATGATACCTTACCGCAGCAGCCACTGGACCTCAGCCCTGATGAAGGTCCTGTCCTGGGCGCTGTACCGTCTGCTCCTGGTGGCGACGGGTTTGCAATCCGGGGTGAGGTTTGCAAACAGGGAAGGTGAGTCGACCTTAAGGGTCATGAGGCCGCATACAGTAACGGGTGTAGGGGCCTGCCAAATTTCAGGGTTAGGCTCTGGAGGTTGCACTGGAAGTCCAGGCCGAGTAGCAAGGCAGCGCAGAGGTTGGGGAGGACGTAGAGCCGGAAGCCGCTGAACTCTACGCACTGGATGGTGAGGGTGGCGATGCAGTACCCTCGGATCGCCACGGAGTGGGATCCGGAGGCCAGGGAGATTCTTTGGTTAGCGAGGTGTACCGCGAGGGAGCAGCGCCTTACCGTATCGGGGTGGATGAAGCTCTCAGTGCTCCCGGAGTCCAGAAGGCGGGATATCTCGTGCCCGTCGACATTCACCTTTGTCGAAGCGGTCCCGAGGTTGTGCGGTCGAGACTGGTCGTCGGCAGTTGCAGGCGATGAGCGGCCCGATGAGGTGCCCGACGGGCAGAGGTCCTGAGGCGGGTAAGATGGCGGCGCTCTCAGGCCGCACGAGTCCTGGGGCAGGTAAGATGGCGGTGCCAATTGGTTCTGAGGCAAGCAAGATGGCGGCGCCCACTGGCCGCACGTGGGGGGTACCGGGACAATAGTGCCGATTAAGCAGGCCTGGCACACTGCAGCGAAATGTCCCTTCTTGTCACAGGCCTTGCAGAGCGCGCTCCGCTCCGGGCAGCGCTGACGGTGGTGTTTTGTCTGTCCGCAGAAGTAGCACTTGGGTCCCCTGGGGTTGGGTGGCTGACGCGCGGCACAGGCGTGGGGTTGGCTGAGGGCGGTAGCTGATGGGGTCGACGATGGGGTGTTCGCTGGCGGGGTCCACGATGCACGGGGGGGGTGGGCCGTGCGGTCGGGGGCACAAGCCTGTACGTTGCGTGATGCGACCGTGAACGAGAGCGCTAGTTTCTTGGTCGCTGCGAGGTCAAGCGTGGCCCATTCTAAGAGGCGCTGGCGGATGTAGGCCGACCCTATGCCCGTAACGAACGCGTCTCTCATGAGCAGGTTCGAATGTTCAGTGGCCGAAACGGCCTGGCAGCCACAGTCTCTCACCAGGGCGAGCAGGGCACGCCAGAAATCTTCCACAGACTCACTGGGAAGTTGGTGCCGCGTGGATAGGAGGTGCCTGGCGTAGATCTTGTTGGTCTGCTGAGCGTAATTCTCCTTCAGTAGCACCATGGCCTCTGTGTAGGTAGGCGCGTCTTGGACAAGGGTAAAAACGTTGGAGCTCAGCAGCGGGTACAGAATCTGGAGCTTCTGTGCTTCTGAGATTGGCTCTGGCGCAGACCCGATGTAAGCTTCAAAGCAAGCTAGCCAATGTTGGAAGTTCTTTTTGGCGTTGTCTGCTTGAGGATGCAGCTGCAGGCGATCCGGCTTGATGCGGAGATCCATCTCTGAAACTATGTGTAATAAATTGATGCACTATCAATTACGAGACGAGAGTAGAATGTAATCGAGGCTTTATTACACAGAGATGTGTGGCCTCCGACAGCAGCTTACGAAATGGCTGCAGCTCGGTGAGCACACACATTTATACTCCGCCTCCTGGGCGGAGCCGGCAGGCAGGGATCTACCCCCGTACCTGTAGTACAGGGGCCTTCCTATAATACCCATATATACAATATAATACAACAGTGGTGACTATCACAGGGGGGTGAGAGAAAAAAACAGAGAGAGAGAGAGACAGAGAGAGAGAGAGATACACAGAGAAACAGAGAGAGAGAGACAGAGAGAGAGACAGAGAGAGAGTGAGAGACACAGAGAAACAGAGAGAGAGAGAGACAGAGAGAAACTGGGCTGAGAGGTGGCAAATGGAGTTTAATGTAGAGAAGTGTGAGGTGATTCACTTTGGAAGGAATAACAGGAATGCAGAATATTTGGCGAATGGTAAAGTTCTTGGAAGTGTGGATGAGCAGAGGGATCTAGGTGTCCATGTACATAGATCCCTGAAAGTTGCCACCCAGGTTGATAGGGTTGTGAAGAAGGCCTATGGAGTGTTGGCCTTTATTGGTAGAGGGATTGAGTTCCGGAGTCAGGAGGTCATGTTGCAGCTGTCCAGAACTCTGGTACGGCCGCATTTGGAGTATTGCGTACAGTTCTGGTCACCGCATTATAGGAAGGACGTGGAGGCTTTGGAGTGGGTGCAGAGGAGATTTACCAGGATGTTGCCTGGTATGGAGGGAAAATCTTATGAGGAAAGGCTGATGGACTTGAGGTTGTTTTCGTTGGAGAGAAGAAGGTTATGAGGATACTTAATAGAGGCATACAAAATGATCAGGGGGTTAGATAGGGTGGACTGTGAGAGCCTTCTCCCGCGGATAGAAATGGCTGGCACGAGGGGACATAACTTTAAACTGAGGGGTAATAGTTATAGGACAGAGGTCAGAGGTAGGTTCTTTACGTGAAGAGTAGTGAGGCCGTGGAATGCCCTACCTGGTGCAGTAGTGAACTCGCCAACATTGAGGGCATTTAAAAGTTTATTGGATAAACATATGGATGATAATGGCATAGTGTAGGTTAGATGGCTTTTGTTTCGGTGCAACATCGTGGGCCGAAGGGCCTGCACTGCGCTGTATCGTTCTATGTTCTATGAAACAGAGAGAGAGAGAGATACAGAGAGACAGAGACAAAGAGACAGAGAGAGAGACACACACAGAGAGAGATAGACAGAGAGAGAGAGACAGAGAGAGAGAGAGGGAGACAGAGAGAGAGGGAGACAAAGAGAGAGACAGAGGGAGAGAGAGAGAAAGAGCTAGAAGGATGGAGACAGAAAGAGAGAGGGGAAAAGAGAGTAGAATGGCTGACTGAGATATTGCGCGGGATTCTCGTTTCCTGAGACTTCGGGCAGAATTCTCCGCTGTAGGGATGCCCCGTTTTGCCGGAAGCCCGGCGGTTTCCCGACGGCGTGAGGCTGCCCCACAATGGGAAACTCCATTGACCAGCCGTCGAAACGGAGCACCCCGCCGGCGGAGTGAAACAGAAATCTGGTGCGGCGGGACGGAAAAACCCGCCCTGAGTGTTGACGCCGACGCAGAATCTGTGGACTTTCACGACAGAAACACCGGCGCCACATCTGGCCCGAATCCGCTACGGCGAAGGGGCTAGCACCGCGCCTCTTCTGGCCCAAATCCGCTACCGCGAAGGGGCTAGCACCGGTGCCACATCTGGCCTGATTCCACTACTGCGAAGGGGCTAGCACCGGTGCCACATCTGGCCTGATTCCACTACGGCGAAGGGGCTAGCACCGGCGCCACATCTGGCCCAAATCCGCTACGGCGAAGGGGCTAGCACCGGCGCCACATCTGGCCTGATTCCACTACTGCGAATGGGCTAGCACCGGCGCCACATCTGGCCTGATTCCACTGCTGCGAAGGGGCTAGCACCAGCGCCACATCTGGCCCGATTCCACTACCGCGAAGGGTCTAGCACCGGCAGCACATCTGGACCAAATCCGCTACCGCGAAGGGGCTAGCACCGGTGCCACATCTGGCCTGATTCCACTACTGCGAAGGGTCTAGCACCGGCGCCACATCTGGCCGAAATCCGCTACCGCGAAGGGGCTAGCACCGGTGCCACATCTGGCCTGATTCCACTACTGCGAAGGGGCTAGCACCGCGCCTCTTCTGGCCCAAATCCGCTACCGCGAAGGGGCTAGCACCGGCGCCACATCTGGCCTGATTCCACTACTGCGAAGGGGCTAGCACCGGTGCCACATCTGGCCTGATTCCACTACGGCGAAGGGGCTAGCACCGGCGCCACATCTGGCCCAAATCCGCTACCGCGAAGGGGCTAGCACCGGCGCCACATCTGGCCTGATTCCACTACTGCGAAGGGGCTAGCACCGGCACCACATCTGGCCTGATTCCACTGCTGCGAAGGGGCTAGCACCGGCGCCACATCTGGCCCGATTCCACTACCGTGAAGGGTCTAGCACCGGCAGCACATCTGGCCCAAATCCGCTACCGCGAAGGGGCTAGCACCGGTGCCACATCTGGCCTGATTCCACTACTGCGAAGGGTCTAGCACCGGCGCCACATCTGGCCGAAATCTGCTACCGCGAAGGGGCTAGCACCGGTGCCACATCTGGCCTGATTCCACTACTGCGAAGGGGCTAGTCCCGCGCCTCTTCTGGCCCAAGTCCGCTACCGCGAAGGGGCTAGCACCGGCGCCACATCTGGCCTGATTCCACTACTGCGAAGGGGCTAGCACAGGTGCCACATCTGGCCTGATTCCACTACGGCGAAGGGGCTAGCACCGGCGCCACATCTGGCCCAAATCCGCTACCGCGAAGGGGCTAGCACCGGCGCCACATCTGGCCTGATTCCACTACTGCGAAGGGGCTAGCACCGGCACCACATCAGGCCTGATTCCACTGCTGCAAAGGGGCTAGCACCGGCGCCACATCTGGCCTGATTCCACTACCGCGAAGGGTCTAGCACCGGCAGCACATCTGGCCCAAATCCGCTACCGCGAAGGGGCTAGCACCGGCACCACATCAGGCCTGATTCCACTGCTGCAAAGGGGCTAGCACCGGTGCCGCGTCTGGCCTGATTCCACTACTGCGGAGGGTCTAGCACCGGTGCCACATCTGGCCGAAATCCGCTACCGCAAAGGGGCTAGCACCGGTGCCCCATCTGGCCCGAATCCGCTACAGCGAAGGGGCTAGCACCGGCGCCACATCTGGCCCGTTTCCACTACCACGAAGGGTCTAGCACCAGCACCACATCTGGCCCGATTCCGGTACTGCGAAGGCGCTAGCAGCGGCAGCACATCTGGCCCAATTATGCGACTGCGAAGGGTCTAGCACGGCATAACATCTGGCCCGATTCCACTACCACGAAGGGGCTAGCAGCGGCAGCACATCTGGCCCAATTCTGCTACTGCGAAGGGGCTAGCACCGGCACCACATCTGGCCTGATTCCGCTACTGCGAAGGGGCTAGCACCGGCACCACATCTGGCCCGATCCGCTACTGCGAAGGGGCTAGCACCGGCACCACATCTGGCCCGATTCCGCTACTGTGAAGGGGCTAGCACCGGCACCACATCTGGCCCGATTCCGCTGCCGTGAAAGGACTAGCACCGGCACCACATCTGGCCCGATTCCGCTACCGTGAAGGGGCTAGCACCGGCGCCACATCTGGCCCGATTCCACTACCATGAAGGGGCTAGCACCGGCACCACATCTGGCCCAATTCCACTACCGTGAAGGGGCTAGCACCGGCACCACATCTGGCCCGATTCCGCTACCGCAAAGGGGCTAGCAGCGGCACCACATCTGGCCCGATTCCGCTGCTGCGAAGGGGCTAGCACCGGCACCATATCTGGCCCAATTCCACTACCACGAAGGGGCTAGCACTGGCACCACATCTGGCCCGATTCCGCTACTGCGAAGGGTCTAGCATGGCACCACATCTGGCCCGATTCCATTACTGCGAAGGGGCTAGCACCAGCACCACATCTGGCCCGATTCCACTACCACGAAGGGTCTAGCATGGCACCACATCTGGCCCGATTCCATTACTGCGAAGGGGCTAGCACCGGCACCACATCTGGCCTGATTCCACTGCTGCGAAGGGGCTAGCACCGGCGCCACATCTGGCCCGATTCCACTACCGCGAAGGGTCTAGCACCGGCAGCACATCTGGACCAAATCCGCTACTGCGAAGGGGCTAGCACCGGTGCCACATCTGGCCTGATTCCACTACTGCGAAGGGTCTAGCACCGGCGCCACATCTGGCCGAAATCCGCTACCGCGAAGGAGCTAGCACCGGTGCCACATCTGGCCTGATTCCACGACTGCGAAGGGGCTAGCACCGCACCTCTTCTGGCCCAAATCCGCTACCGCGAAGGGGCTAGCACCGGTGCCACATCTGGCCTGATTCCACTACTGCGAAGGGGCTAGCACCGGTTCCACATCTGGCCTGATTCCACTACGGCGAATGGGCTAGCACCGGCGCCACATCTGGCCCAAATCCGCTACCGCGAAGGGGCTAGCACCGGCGCCACATCTGGCCTGATTCCACTACTGCGAAGGGGCTAGCACCGGCACCACATCTGGCCTGATTCCACTGCTGCGAAGGGGCTAGCACCGGCGCCACATCTGGCCCGATTCCACTACCGCGAAGGGGCTAGCACCGGCACCACATCTGGCCCGATTCCGCTACCGCAAAGGGGCTAGCAGCGGCACCACATCTGGCCCGATTCCGCTGCTGCGAAGGGGCTAGCACTGGCACCACATCTGGCCCAATTCCACTACCACGAAGGGGCTAGCACCGGCACCACATCTGGCCCGATTCCGCTACTGCGAAGGGTCTAGCATGGCACCACATCTGGCCCGATTCCATTACTGCGAAGGGGCTAGCACCGGCACCACATCTGGCCCGATTCCACTACCACGAAGGGTCTAGCATGGCACCACATCTGGCCCGATTCCATTACTGCGAAGGGGCTAGCACCGGCACCACATCTGGCCCGATTCCACTACCATGAAGGGTCTAGCACCGGCACCACATCTGGCCCGATTCCACTACTGCGAAGGGGCTAGCACCGGCACCACATCTGGCCCGATTCCACTACTGCGAAGGGGCTAGCACCGGCACCACATCTGGCCCGATTCCACTACTGCGAAGGGGCTAGCACCGGCACCACACCTGGCCCGATTCCATTACTGCGAAGGGGCTAGCACCGGCACCACATCTGGCCTGATTCCAGTACCACGAAGGGTCTAGCACCGGCACCACATCTGGCCCGATTCCACTACTGCGAAGGGGCTAGCACTGGCACCACATCTGGCCCGATTCCACTACTGCGAAGGGGCTAGCACCGGCACCACATCTGGCCTGATTCCACTGCTGCGAAGGGGCTAGCACCGGCGCCACATCTGGCCCGATTCCACTACCGCGAAGGGTCTAGCACCGGCAGCACATCTGGCCCAAATCCGCTACCGCGAAGGGGCTAGCACCGGTGCCACATCTGGCCTGATTCCACTACTGCGAAGGGTCTAGCACCGGCGCCACATCTGGCCGAAATCTGCTACCGTGAAGGGGCTAGCACCGGTGCCACATCTGGCCTGATTCCACTACTGCGAAGGGGCTAGCCCCGCGCCTCTTCTGGCCCAAATCCGCTACCGCGAAGGGGCTAGCACCGGCGCCACATCTGGCCTGATTCCACTACTGCGAAGGGGCTAGCACAGGTGCCACATCTGGCCTGATTCCACTACGGCGAAGGGGCTAGCACCGGCGCCACATCTGGCCCAAATCCGCTACCGCGAAGTGGCTAGCACCGGCGCCACATCTGGCCTGATTCCACTACTGCGAAGGGGCTAGCACCGGCACCACATCAGGCCTGATTCCACTGCTGCAAAGGGGCTAGCACCGGCGCCACATCTGGCCCGATTCCATAACCGCGAAGGGTCTAGCACCGGCAGCACATCTGGCCCAAATCCGCTACCGCGAAGGGGCTAGCACCGGTGCCACATCTGGCCTGATTCCACTACTGCGAAGGGTCTAGCACCGGTGCCACATCTGGCCTGATTCCACTACTGCGAAGGGGCTAGCACCGGCGCCACATCTGGCCCAAATCCGCTACCGCGAAGGGGCTAGCACCGGTGCTACATCTGGCCCGAATCCGCTACCGCGAAGGGGCTAGCACCGGCGCCACATCTGGCCCGATTCCACTACCACGAAAGGTCTAGCACCGGCACCACATCTGGCCCGATTCCGGTACTGCGAAGGGACTAGCACCGGCACCACATCTGGCCCGATTCCACTACCACGAAGGGGCTAGCAGCGGCAGCACATCTGGCCCAATTATGCAACTGCGAAGGGTCTAGCACGGCATAACATCTGGCCCGATTCCACTACCACGAAGGGGCTAGCAGCGGCAGCACATCTGGCCCAATTCTGCTACTGCGAAGGGGCTAGCACCGGCACCACATCTGGCCTGATTCCGCTACTGCGAAGGGGCTAGCACCGGCACCAAATCTGGCCCGATTCCGCTACTGCGAAGGGGCTAGCACCGGCACCACATCTGGCCCGATTCCGCTATTGCGAAGGGGCTAGCACCGGCACCACATCTGGCCCGATTCCGCTGCCGTGAAAGGGTTAACACCGGCACCACATCTGGCCCGATTCCGCTACCGTGAAGGGGCTAGCACCGGCATCACATCTGGCCCGATTCCACTACCATGAAGGGGCTAGCACCGGCACAACATCTGGCCCAATTCCACTACCGTGAAGGGGCTAGCACCGGCACCACATCTGGCCCGATTCCGCTACCGCAAAGGGGCTAGCAGCGGCACCACATCTGGCCCGATTCCGCTGCTGCGAAGGGGCTAGCACTGGCACCACATCTGGCCCAATTCCACTACCACGAAGGGGCTAGCACCGGCACCACATCTGGCCCGATTCCGCTACTGCGAAGGGTCTAGCATGGCACCACATCTGGCCCGATTCCATTACTGCGAAGGGGCTAGCACCGGCACCACATCTGGCCCGATTCCACTACCACGAAGGGTCTAGCATGGCACCACATCTGGCCCGATTCCATTACTGCGAAGGGGCTAGCACCGGCACCACATCTGGCCCGATTCCACTACCATGAAGGGTCTAGCACCGGCACCACATCTGGCCCGATTCCACTACTGCGAAGGGGCTAGCACCGGCACCACATCTGGCCCGATTCCACTACTGCGAAGGGGCTAGCACCGGCACCACATCTGGCCCGATTCCACTACTGCGAAGGGGCTAGCACCGGCACCACACCTGGCCCGATTCCATTACTGCGAAGGGGCTAGCACCGGCACCACATCTGGCCCGATTCCAGTACCACGAAGGGTCTAGCACCGGCACCACATCTGGCCCGATTCCACTACTGCGAAGGGGCTAGCACTGGCACCACATCTGGCCCGATTCCACTACTGCGAAGGGGCTAGCACCGGCACCACATCTGGCCCGATTCCACTACTGCGAAGGGGCTAGCACCGGCACCACATCTGGCCCGATTCCACTACTGCGAAGGGGCTAGCACCGGAGCCCCATCTGGCCCGATTTCGCTACCGCGAAGGGGCTAGCACCGGCGCCGCATCTGGCCTGATTCCACTACTGCGAAGGGTCTAGCATGGCACCACATCTGGCCCGATTCCACTACTGCGAAGGGGCTAGCACCGGCGCCGCATCTGGCCTGATTCCACTACCGCAAAGGGGCTAGCACCGGCGCCGCATCTGGCCTGATTCCACTACCACGAAGGGTCTAGCACGGCACCACATCTGGCCCGATTCCATTACTGCGAAGGGGCTAGCACCGGCACCACATCTGGTCCGATTCCACTACCACGAAGGGTCTAGCACCGGCACCACATCTGGCCCGATTCCACTACCACGAAGGGTCTAGCACGGCACCACATCTGGCCCGATTCCATTACTGCGAAGGGGCTAGCACCGGCACCACATCTGGCCCGATTCCACTACCACGAAGGGTCTAGCACCGGCACCACATCTGGCCTGATTGCACTACTGTGAAGGGGCTAGCACCGGAGCCCCATCTGGCCCGATTTCGCTACCGCGAAGGGGCTAGCAGCGGCGCCGCATCTGGCCTGATTCCGCTACTGCGAAGGGTCTAGCACGGTGCCACATCTGGCCCGATTCCACTACCGCGAAGGGGCTAGCACCGGCACCACATCGGGCCCGATTCCACTACCACAAAGGGGCTAGCACCGGCGCCGCATCTGGCCTGATTCCACTATCGCAAAGGGGCTAGCACCGGCACCACATCTGGCCCGATGCCGCTACCGTGAAGGGTCTAGCACGGCACCACATCTGGCCCGATTCCACTACTGCAAAGGGGCTAGCGCCGGCACCACATCTGGCCCGATTCCACTACTGCGAAGGGGCTAGCGCGGTGCCACATCTGGCCCGATTCCACTACTGCGAAGGGGCTAGCACGGTGCCACATCTGGCCCGATTCCACTACTGCGAAGGGGCTAGCACCGGCACCACATCTGGCCCGATTCCGCTATCGCGAAGGGGCTAGCACCGGCAGCACATCTGGCCCGATTCCACTACCGCGAAGGGTCTAGCAACGGCACCACATCTGGCCTGATTCCACTACCGCGAAGGGGCTAGCACCGGCGCCACATCTGGCCTGATTGCACTACCGCGAAGGGGCTAGCACCGGCACCACATCTGGCCTGATTCCACTACCGCGAAGGGGCTAGCACCGGCACCACACCTGGCCCGATGCCGCTACCGTGAAGGGTCTAGCACGTCACCACATCTGGCCCGATTCCACTACTGCGAAGGAGCTAGCACCGGCACCACATCTGGCCCGATTCCACTACCGCGAAGGGTCTAGCACCGGCACACATCTGGCCTGATTCCACTACCGTGAAGGGGCTAGCACCGGCACCACATCTGGCCCGATTCCACTACCGCGAAGGGTCTAGCACCGGCACACATCTGGCCTGATTCCACTACCCCGAAGGGTCTAGCACCGGCACACATCTGGCCCGATTCCACTACCCCGAAGGGTCTAGCACCGGCACACATCTGGCCTGATTCCACTACCCCGAAGGGTCTAGCACCGGCACACATCTGGCCCGATTCCACTACCCCGAAGGGTCTAGCACCGGCACCACATCTGGCCCGATTCCACTACCCCGAAGGGTCTAGCACCGGCACACATCTGGCCTGATTCCACTATCGCAAAGGGGCTAGCACCGGCGCCGCATCTGGCCCGATTCCACTTTCGCGAAGGGTCTAGCACCGGCAGCACATCTGGCCCGATTCCACTACCGCGAAGGGTCTAGCACCGGCGCCGCATCTGGCCTGATTCCACTATCGCGAAGGGGCTAGCACCGGCAGCACATCTGGCCTGATTCCACTACCGTGAAGGGTCTAGCACCGGCGCCGCATCTGGCCTGATTCCACTATCGCGAAGGGGCTAGCACCGGCACCATATCTGGCCCGATTCCACTACCGCAAAGCGTCTAGCACGGCAGCACATCTTGCCCGATTCCACTACCGCAAAGGGGCTAGCACCGGGGCCACATCTGGCCTGATTCCGCTACCGCGAAGGGTTTAGCACGGCCGTGCAGCCTGACCCTCCCCCCCTGTCTCCCCTCCCCCCTCCCCCTAGCCCAGGCAGCCCCCCCCGCCCCCACACAGGCCAGCCTGATCAGTGTCTGGCCCAGCAGCCCACGGTCGCACCTCTCAATGTCCTGCCCCCTCTCTCTCTCCCTCAGCAGCCACCACTCCAGTTTCACGATTTTTAAAAGGACAAGTTAGCCGCGCATCAGGAACTCGGCCCATCGGAGGCGGAGAATACCGAGTCAGGCCCGCTAATGACATGCAAACGTGTTTCCTGTATGTGTGTTCCGGAACGCATTGACGCCACTGTCGAGGTGAATGAGAATCGCGATTTGGCGTCAAATCGCAGCCCGTCATGACTTCTGCATCGGAAGCACTTCTGCGTCCAATTACGTTTCGCGATTTCGCCATCAGCCAACGGAGAATCCCGACCATTTTCTTTTATTAAACTAAGAATGTGTTTAAGTCTCTCTCTCAGGGAGATATCTGTACACTGACTGGTGTCTCTCAGACTCTCTCTCAGGGAGATATCTGTACACTGACTGGTGTCTCTCAGACTCTCTCTCAGGGAGATATCTGTACACTGACTGGTGTCTCTCAGTCCCTCTCTCTCAGGGAGATATCTGTACACTGACTGGTGTCTCTTAGTCCAACTCTCTCAGGGAGATATCTGTACACTGACTGGTGTCTCTCAGTCCCTCTCTCACAGGGAGATATCTGTACACTGATTGGTGTCTCTCAGTCCCTCTCTCTCAGGGAGATATCTGTACACTGACTGGTGTCACTCAGTCCCTCTCTCTCAGCGAGATATCTGTACACTGACTGGTGTCTCCCAGTCCCTCTCTCTCAGGGATATTATCTGTACACTGACTGGTGTCACTCAGTCCAACTCTCTCAGGGAGATATCTGTACAGTGACTGGTGTCTCTCAGTCCCTCTCTCAGGGAGATATCTGTACACTGACTGGTGTCTCTCTCTCTCTCTCAGGGAGATATCTGTACACTGACTGGTGTCTCTCAGTCTCGCTCTCAGGGTGATATCTGTACACTGACTGGTGTCTCTCAGTCCCTCTCTCTCGGGGAGATATCTGTACACTGACTGGTGTCTCTCAGTCCCTCTCTTTCACAGATATATCTGTACACTGACTGGCGTCTCTCTCTCAGGGATATATCTGTACACTGACTGGTGTCTCTCTGTCCCTCTCTCAGGGAGATATCTGTACACTGACTGGTGTCTCTCAGTCCCTCTCTCTCAGGGAGATATCTGTACACTGACTGGTGTCTCTCCGTCTCTCTCTAAGGGATATATCTGTACACTGACTTGTGTCTCTCAGTCCCTCTCTCTCAGGGAGATATTTGTACTCTGACTGGTGTCTCTCAGTCCCTCTCTCTCTGGGAGATATCTGTACACTGACTGGTGTCTCTCTCTGTCCCTCTCTCCCTCAGGGAGATATCTGGACACTGACTGGTGTCTCTCAGTCTCTCTCTCAGGGAGATATCTGTACACTGACTGGTGTCTCTCAGTCCATCTCAGGGAGATATCTATACACTGACTGGTGTCTCTCAGTCCCTCTCTCTCAGGTAGATATCTGAAAACTGACTTACATCTCTCAGTCCTTCTCTCTCTCAGGGAGATATCTGTACACTGACTGGTATCTCTCAGTCTCTCTCTCAGGGAGATATCTGTACACTGACTGGTGTCTCTCAGTCTCTCTCAGGGAGATATCTGTACACTGACTGGTGTCTCTCTGTCCCTCTCTCTCAGGGAGATAACTGTACACTGACTGGTGTCTCTCAGTCCCTCTCTTTCACGGATATATCTGTACACTGACTGGCGTCTCTCTGTCTCTCTCTCTCAGGGATACATCTGTACACTGACTGGTGTCTCTCTGTCCCTCTCTCAGGGAGATATCTGTACACTGACTGGTGTCTCTCTGTCTCTCTCTCTTTCAGGGTGATATCTGTGCACTGACTGGTGTCTCTCAGTCCCTCTCTCTCAGGGAGATATCTGTACATTGACTGGTGTCTCTCAGTCTCTCTCTCTCAGGGAGATATCTGGATATATATGTGATACTCACCGAGGAAGTCAGGATTAATGATCAAACTGTTCCTGAGGAGTGGAATATAGTTGGGAGCTTCACACCCCTTGGCTCCTGGAATGGAGAAGTGGATATATCACAGCCCAAAATAGCACCTCCCCAATATCACATGCCAATATCACACCCCAATATCACCTTCCCCAATATCACACACTCGAATATCACACCCAATATTACACCACAATATCATCCTGCAATATCACACACCCCAATATCACACACCCCAACATCACACACCCCCAATATCACACACCCCCAATATCACACCATCCAATGTCAAACCCAATATCACACACCCCAATATCACACACCCAAATATCACACCATCCAATGTCAAACCCAATATCACACACCCCAATATCACACACCCCAATATCACACCATCCAATGTCAAACCCAATATCACACACCCCAATATCACACACCCCAATATCACACCATCCAATGTCAAACCCAATATCACACACCCCAATATCACACACCCCAATATCACACACCTCAAATATCACCCCCCCAAGATCACGATCCCCAATATCACCCCCCCAAAATCATGCTCCCAATATTACACCCCAATATCACACACCCCAATATCACCACTCCAATATCACCACCCCAATATCACATCCTCAATATTCCACCAATATCTCCACCCCAATATCAAAGCTTCCATATCACAACCCCAAAATCGCACTCCCATTATTGCACCCCAATCTCACACTCCACAATATCACACCTCACAATATCTCACCCTCAATATCACACCCCCATTATCATTACTTCTTCTTCCTCGGCGTTCATTCACTGATGAGTATGATTGTCCACCTAAGAAAGTCTGTGTTACTGACCATGAGTTCTGTGGGTTCTTGCATGGCTGATGTGTCCGATCCTAGACTTGCAAATTTGACCACACACTTGACAGGTCGTTTCCAGGAGATGGGATCGGTACTTGGACTCCAGATCACTGGTATTCCTTTCTCAGGCTCCTTTCCGGACCTCCTCTTGTCGTTGGATGTTCTCGAAGAACTGTGTACCTTTAATCAGGAGATTCCTCCAAGTAGGTCTCTTCTGAGCAAGGGTCTAACAGGCATTGACGTTGATGTTGTATTTCTTGAGGTAAGCCTTCAGGGTGTCTTTGAAGCGTTCCTTTGTCCTCCTTTTGTTTGGAAGCCTTCTTTGAGCTGGGCAATGATTTGCTTTGGCAGCCGGGACCCTGACATGCTGAGAACGTGGGCTGCCCAGCGGAGTTGGTTTTGGATGATCACGACCGTTGCCTCCTCGTCCTTGGCAAGTTGTGGACAGATGGTCATGAGGCGCTCGATGTTGCTGACAGGGAGCTCCGAGAGTCTGTGGACGCGTTTGTTCTTGATGGTGAAACCAATTCCATGCGTCCTGGACTGATCATCGGGGCTTGCTCTCCAGAGGAAGGTGTGACCACTGCCATCTTCCCTCAGCCGCCCTTTGCCTGATCTTCAGGTCTCTTGCAGGGCAGCGACGTCAATGTTGAAATGCCTAAATTCAGGGGCAAGAAGGGCAGTTCTCCGTTCCGCTCGATTGTTTTGCCCATTATCCACGAGGGTTTGAACATTCCGGGTCCGGAATTCAGGTTAGCTTTGATTTTCTGAGCTGAGGTAGATGAACCTGTTGGATGTGGTTATCCAACCAAGTTGGGGACGGAACAGACTATTTTTGGGGCACCTTTTCTAGCCCTTTCCCCACGGGGGGTGAGCAGAGTGGATCCTGATGAGGGTTGCCCAGTTTTGAAGAAATCTGCTCAAACGCTGTCCTGTTCCTATTTCAAGAGTGAGTCAAGCTCCACCGCCGAGGTGCAGGGGAGAAGCTAAAGGCCAGATCTCATGGTCCTGTCCCAGTCACCTCTTGCTGATCGCTGCATCTGTGTGTGGGTTGTGCTCGAGGTTGGTGCCTGGTGCGGCACATCTTTTTAAAATATTAATCTTTTTATTGGCATTTCCCATATTTATAAGCAGTTGTAAATATACACATCACATTTTTCTCACCCGCGCCAATTTCCTTTATTATACAGAGGCCTAGTTTGTCCTTTGTTTAACTGACCCTATGTGCCTTTCATTGCCCTCTGGATCGGTCTATGGTTCCTCCCCCTTCCCCGTTGTCCCCCCTCCCCCGGCTCCGGCTGTGCTTTCCTTTTATTTTCCGGACAGAATGGAAAACAAAAAGGGGTGGTAGCCCCCCACCCCCTCATCTCTCGTGGTTCCCCCTCCTTCCTCCACCCCCCCCCCCCCCCCCACCCCCTCCCCGGGTTGTGCAGTCTTATGGTACCTCATCTATCTTGGTGTTTAAAAAAAAATTCTCATTAGGTTACTCATCATTGTTGGCCTCGAACAGGTTTTGGAACAGCCGACAAGCTGCCCCCAAGTATCCAGGGAGCCTTCCTCCGACCCTCGGGTGGCGATCTTCTCCAGGTGGAGAAATTCCGGGAGGTCAGCGAGCCAGTCTGCAGCTTTGGGTGGTGCTGCCGATCGCCAGCCGAGCAGGATTCTCCAGCGTGCGATGAGGGAAGCGAAAGGAAGGCCGTTGGCTCCCTTCCCCATGAGTAACTCTGGCTGCTCCGATACCCCGAAGATTGCCACCCTCACCCCCACAACCTTGGACATTGCCTCGGAGAAGGCTGTCCAGAAACCAGCAAGTTTGGGACAAGCCCAGACATGTGGGTGTGGTTCGCCGGGCCCCTCTGGCACCGTTCACATTTGCCCTCCACCTCCGGGAAGAACCAGCCCATTCGGGTTCTGGTCAGGAGCGCTCTGTGCACCACTTTGAGCTGCATTAGGCTTAGCCTTGCGCAGGAGGAGGTGGAGTTCACCCTGCTCAGTGCTTCGCTCCAGAGTCCCCATCCGACCTCTGTCCCCAGTTCGTCCTCCCATTTTTGTCTGGTCTCGTCCAGTGGAGTCCGGGCTCTGTCCAGTAGCTGTCCTTGTCAGAGGGTAGGTCCGCTGATGAGGACCTGTTTGGATTGTGCCTTGTCCAACCTTACCATCATGGGTGACCCTGCCAGGAATTCAGACTCTCGACAATATTGCTCTCAGGATCAACGGAACGTACAAGCCTCTCCATCACAGCGAGGTGGCAATTCATTGAAAAGCTCCAATATCATGCCCCTCAATATCACGCCCCCCAATATTACACCCCCCCAATATCAACCCCACAATATCACACTCCCATATCACCCGCCCAATATCACACACCGCCAATATCAAACTCCCCAATATCACATTCCCATATCACCCCCTCAATATCACCCCCCAATATCACCCCCTCAATATTACCCCCCCAATATCACACCCCCCAACTCCCCCAATATGACTCCCCATTATCACAGCCTCCAATACCACCCCACCCAATATCACACTCCTCCAATATCACACTCCCCCAATATCACCCCCCCATATCACACTCCCATATCACCATATCACACTCCCATATCACCCCCTCAATATCACCCCACAATATCACCCCCCAACCCCCCCAATATCACCCCCCATATCACACTCCCATATCACCCCCCCATATCACACTCCCATATCAACCCCTCAATATCACCCCACAATATCACCCCCCAACCCCCCAATATCACCCCCCAATATCACAGCCTCCAATATCACACTCCCACATCACCCCCTCAATAGCACCCCCAATATCACACTCCTCCAATATCACACTCCCCCAATATCACCCCTCCATATCACCACTCCAATATCACACTGCCCCAATATCACACTCCCCCAATATCACACTCCCACAATATCACACTCCCCCAATATCACACTCCCCCAATATCACACTGACCTAATATCACACTGACCCAATATCACACTGACCCAATATCACACTGACCCAATATCACACTGCCCAATATCACACTGCCACAATATCACAATCCCCCCATTATCACACTGTCCCATATCACATTTCCCCAATATCACACTCCCCCAATATAACCCCCAATATCACACCCCCCCAATATCACTCCTCTCAATATCACCCCCCAAAATCACATTTCCCCAATATTACACTCCCCCAATATCACACTCCCCCAATATCACACTCCCCCAATATCACCCCCAATATCATCCCCCATATCAGTCCTCCAATATCACTCCCCATATCACACCCCAATATCACCCCCCACATCACCCACCCCCAATATCACCCCCAAATATCAAACCCCCATATCACCCCCCCAATATCACCCCCCATATCCCACTCCCCCAATATCATGCCCCCAATATCACACTCCCCCAATATCACACTCACCCAATATCACACTCACCCAATATCACCCCCCCAATATCACACTCTTTCAAAATCACATTCCCCCAAAATCACCCCAATATCACATTTCCCCAGTATCACACTCCCCCAATATCACACTCCCCCAATACCATGCCCCCTAATATCACACTCCCCCAATATCACCCCGCAGATATCACACTCTTTCAAAATCACACTCCCTCAAAATCACTTCCCTCAATATCAGCCCCAATATCACACTCCCCCAATATCACACTCCCCCAATATCACCCCCAATATCATCCCCCATATCACAGTCCTCCAATATCACTACCCATATCACACCCCAATATCACCCCCCACATCACCCACCGCCAATATCACCCCCAATATCAAACCCCCATATCACCCCCCCAATATCACCCACCATATCCCACTCCCCCAATATCACGCCCGCAATATCACACTCCCCCAATATCACACTCATCCAATATCACCCCCCCCAATATCACACTCTTTCAAAATCACACTCCCCCAATATCACCCCAATATCACATTTCCCCAGTATCACACTCCCCCAATATCACACTCCCCCAATACCATGCCCCCTAATATCACACTCCCCCAATATCACCCCGCAGATATCACACTTTCAAAATCACACTCCCCCAATATCACTTCCCTCAATATCACCCCCAATATCACACTCCCCCAATATCACACTTCCCCAATATCACACTCCCCCACTATCACGCACCCCCAATATCAGCCACCCAATATCACACTCCCGCAATATTACACGCCAATATTCTCCCAAATCTCACCCCAAACTCACCCCCCCACATCACACCCCCAATATCACACTCCCCCAATATCACACAACCGCAATATCACACTCCCCAATATCACACTCCCCAATATCACCCCCTCAATATCACCCTCATATAACCCACCCAATATCAAACACCCCCAACTCCCCCTAATCACCCCCAATACCACAGCCTCTAATATCACCCCCAATATCACACACCCCTACTATCACCTCCCAATATCACACACCCCCAATAACACATCCCCCAAATATTACCCCTCATATCACACACAATATCACAGCCTCCAATATCACCCCCCCCAATATCACACGCCCCTAATATCACCCTCCAATATCACACAACCCCAAAATCACATTCCCATATCACCCCCTCAATATCACCCCCTCCATATCACACCCTCCAATATCCCCCCCAACCTCCCCATATATCACACTCCCTCAATATCAGCCCCGCCAATATCACCCCCCCCCAATATCACCTCCCCAATATCACACTCCCCAATATCAACCCACCCCATATATCACCCCTCCCCAATATCACCCCCCAACATCACACACCCCCAATCACACATTCCCCGAATATCACTCCCCATATCACACACCCCAATATCACACTCCTCCAATATCGAACTCCCCCATATCACACAACCCCAATATCACCCCCCCATATCACCCACCCCCAATATTACCCCCAATATCACCCCCCCAGTATCGCCCCCCCAATATCACACTCTGCCAATATCACACACCCCAATATCACACTCTCCCAATATCACACTCCCATATTACCCCACCATATCACTCCCCCCCAATATCAGATCCCATAATCACCCCCCAAATATCACACCCCCAATATCACTCTCCCCCAATATCACACTCCCCGAAAATCACACTCCTCCAATATCACACGCCCCAATATCACAGTCCCCCAATATCACCCCCCCATATCACACTCCGCCAATATCACCCCCCAATATCATGCCCCCAAATATCACCCCCAATATCACACTCCCCCAATATCACACTCCCCAATATCACACTCCCCCAATATCACACACCCCCAATATCACTCCCCTCAATATCACCCCCCAAAATCACCCCCCCAATATTACACTCCCCCAATATCACGCTCCCCCAATATCACACTCCCCCAATATCGCACTCCCCCAATATCACCCACCCCAATATCATCCCCCATATCACACTCCTCCAATATCACTCCCCATATCACACCCCAATATCACCCCCCACATCACCCACCCCCATATCACACCCCCATATCACCTCCCCCAATATCACCCCCCATATCCCACTCCCCCAATATCACGCCCCCAATATCACACTCCCCCAATATCACACTCACCCAATATCACCCCCCCCATATCACACTCTTTCAAAATCACACTCCCCCAATATCACCCCCAATATCACATTTCCCCAGTATCACACTCCCCCAATATCACACTCCCCCAATACCATGTCCCCTAATATCACACTCCCCCAATATCACCCCGCAGATATCACACTCTTTCAAAATCACATTCCCCCAATATCACTCCCCTCAATATCACCCCCAATATCACACTCTGCCAATATCACACTTCCCCAATATAACACTCACCCAATATCACCCCCAATATCTCACTCCCCCACTATCACGCACCCCCAATATCAGCCACCCAATATCACACTCCCGCAATATTACACGCCAATATTCTCCCAAATCTCACCCCAAACTCACACCTCCCACATCACACCCCCAATATCACACTCCCCAATATCACACTCCCCCAATATCACCCTCCCCAATATCACACTCCCTCAATATCACACTCCCCCAATATCACCCTCCCCCAATATCCCCCCCAATATCACACTCCCCAATATCATACTGCCCCAATATCACACTATCCCAATATCACCCTCTCCAATATCACCCCCTCAATATCACCCCCAATATCACACTGCCCCATATCACACTCCCCCAATATCACACTCCCCCAATATCACACTCCCCCAATATCACACTCCCCCAATATCACACTCCCTCAATATCACACTCCCCCAATATCACACTCCCCCAATATCACACTCCCCAATATCACACTCCCCCAATATCACACTCCCCCAATATCACACTCCCCCAATATCATACTGCCCCAAAATCACACTCCCCCAATATCACCTCTCCAATATCACCTCTTCAATATCACCCCCCAATATCACACTGCCCCATGTCACACTCCCCCAATATCACACAACCCCAATATCACACTCACCCAATATCACACTCCCCCAATAGCACCCCCCAATATCACACTCCTCCAATATCACACTCCTCCAATATCACACTCCTCCAATATCACACTGCCCAAATAGCACACTCCCCCAATATCACACTGCCTAAATACCACACCCCCAGTATCACCCCCCCCAATATCACCCCCAATATCACACTCCTCCAATATCACTCCCCCAATATCACACTCCTCCAATATCACACTCCCCCAATATCACACTCCCCCAATATCACACTCCCCCAATATCACACTCCCCCAATATCACCCCCCCATATCACCACCCGAATATCACACTTCCCCAATATCTCCCTCCCCCAATTTCACTCTCCCCAATATCACACTGGACCAATATCACACTCCTCCAATATCACACTCCCCCAATATCACCCTCCCCAATATCCCCCCCAATATCACACTCCCCAATATCATACTGCCCCAATATCACACTCCTCCAATATCACCTCTCCAATATCACCCCCTCAATATCACCCCCCAATATCACACTCCTCCAATATCACACGCCCCAATATCACACTCCCCCAATATCACCCCCCCAATATCGCATTGCCCCAATACACCCCCCCCAATATCACCCCCACAATATCACACTCCCCCAATATCACCCCCCCAATATCACACTCCCCCAATATCACCCTCCCCAATATCACGCTCCCTCAATATCACACTCCCCCAATATCACCCTCCCCCAATATCCCCCCCAATATCACACTCCCCAATATCATACTGCCCCAATATCACACTCCCCCAATATCACCCTCTCCAATATCACCTCCTCAATATCACCCCCAATATCACACTGCCCCATATCACACTCCCCCAATATCACACTCCCCCAATATCACACTTCCCCAATATCACACTCCCCCAATATCACACTCCCCCAATATCACATTCCCCCAATATCACACTCCCCCAATATCACACTCCCCCAATATCACACTCCCCCAATATCACACTCCCCCAATATCACACTCCCCAATATCACACTCCCCCAATATCATACTGCCCCAAAATCACACTCCCCCAATATCACCTCTCCAATATCACCCCTTCAATATCACCCCCCAATATCACACTGCCCCATATCACACTCCCCCAATATCACACAACCCCAATATCACACTCACCCAATATCACACTCACCCAATAGCACCCCCCCAATATCACACTCCTCCAATATCACACTCCTCCAATATCACACTCCTCCAATATCACACTCCTCCAATATCACACTGCCCAAATAGCACACTCCCCCAATATCACACTGCCCAAATACCACGCCCCCAGTATCACACCCCCAATATCACCCCCAATATCACACTCCTCCAATATCACTCCCCCAATATCACACTCCTCCAATATCACACTCCCCCAATATCACACTCCCCCAATATCACACTCCCCCAATATCACCACCCCAATATCGCACTTCCCCAATATCTCCCTCCCCCAATTTCACTCTCCCCCAATATCACACTGGACCAATATCACACTGCCCCAATATCACACTGCCACAATATCGCAATCCCCTAATATCACACTGCCCCATATCACACTCCCCCAATATCACATTCCAATATCACACTGCCCCAATATCACACTCCCCCAATATCATGTCCCCAATATCACACTCCCCCAATATCACACTCCCCCAATATCACCCCCCCCGATATCACACTCTTTCAAAATCACACTCTCCCAATATCACACTCATCCAATATCACCCCCCCCAATATCACACTCTTTCAAAATCACACTCCCCCAATATCACCCCAATATCACATTTCCCCAGTATCACACTCCCCCAATATCACACTCCCCCAATACCATGCCCCCTAATATCACACTCCCCCAATATCACCCCGCAGATATCACACTTTCAAAATCACACTCCCCCAATATCACTTCCCTCAATATCACCCCCAATATCACACTCCCCCAATATCACACTTCCCCAATATCACACTCCCCCACTATCACGCACCCCCAATATCAGCCACCCAATATCACACTCCCGCAATATTACACGCCAATATTCTCCCAAATCTCACCCCAAACTCACCCCCCCCACATCACACCCCCAATATCACACTCCCCCAATATCACACAACCGCAATATCACACTCCCCAATATCACACTCCCCAATATCACCCCCTCAATATCACCCTCATATAACCCCCCCAATATCAAACACCCCCAACTCCCCCTAATCACCCCCAATACCACAGCCTCTAATATCACCCCCAATATCACACACCCCTACTATCACCTCCCAATATCACACACCCCCAATAACACATCCCCCAAATATTACCCCTCATATCACACACAATATCACAGCCTCCAATATCACCCGCCCCCCCAATATCACACGCCCCTAATATCACCCTCCAATATCACACAACCCCAAAATCACATTCCCATATCACCCCCTCAATATCACCCCCTCCATATCACACCCTCCAATATCCCCCCCCAACCTCCCCATATATCACACTCCCTCAATATCAGCCCCGCCAATATCACCCCCCCCAATATCACCTCCCCAATATCACACTCCCCAATATCAACCCACCCCATATATCACCCCTCCCCAATATCACCCCCCAACATCACACACCCCCAATCACACATTCCCCGAATATCACTCCCCATATCACACACCCCAATATCACACTCCTCCAATATCACACTCCCCCATATCACACAACCCCAATATCACCCCCCCATATCACCCACCCCCAATATTACCCCCAATATCACCCCCCCAGTATCGCCCCCCCAATATCACACTCTGCCAATATCACACACCCCAATATCACACTCTCCCAATATCACACTCCCATATTACCCCACCATATCACTCCCCCCCAATATCAGATCCCATAATCACCCCCCAAATATCACATCCCCAATATCACTCTCCCCCAATATCACACTCCCCCAAAATCACACTCCTCCAATATCACACGCCCCAATATCACAGTCCCCCAATATCACCCCCCCATATCACACTCCGCCAATATCACCCCCCAATATCATGCCCCCAAATATCACCCCCCAATATCACACTCCCCCAATATCACACTCCCCAATATCACACTCCCCCAATATCACACACCCCCAATATCACTCCCCTCAATATCACCCCCCAAAATCACCCCCCCAATATTACACTCCCCCAATATCACACTCCCCCAATATCACACTCCCCCAATATCGCACTCCCCCAATATCACCCACCCCAATATCATCCCCCATATCACACTCCTCCAATATCACTCCCCATATCACACCCCAATATCACCCCCCACATCACCCACCCCCATATCACCCCCCCATATCACCCCCCCAATATCACCCCCCATATCCTACTCCCCCAATATCACGCCCCCAATATCACACTCCCCCAATATCACACTCACCCAATATCACCCCCCCATATCACACTCTTTCAAAATCACACTCCCCCAATATCACCCCCAATATCACATTTCCCCAGTATCACACTCCCCCAATATCACACAACCCCAATACCATGTCCCCTAATATCACACTCCCCCAATATCACCCCGCAGATATCACACTCTTTCAAAATCACACTCCCCCAATATCACTCCCCTCAATATCACCCCCAATATCACACTCTGCCAATATCACACTTCCCCAATATAACACTCACCCAATATCACCCCCAATATCTCACTCCCCCACTATCACGCACCCCCAATATCAGCCACCCAATATCACACTCCCGCAATATTACACGCCAATATTCTCCCAAATCTCACCCCAAACTCACACCTCCCACATCACACCCCCAATATCACACTCCCCCAATATCACACTCCCCCATTATCACCCTCCCCAATATCACACTCCCTCAATATCACACTCCCCCAATATCACCCTCCCCCAATATCCCCCCCAATATCACACTCCCCAATATCATACTGCCCCAATATCACACTCCCCCAATATCACCCTCTCCAATATCACCCCCTCAATATCACCCCCAATATCACACTGCCCCATATCACACTCCCCCAATATCACACTCCCCCAATATCACACTCCCCCAATATCACACTCCCCCAATATCACACTCCCCCAATATCACACTCCCCCAATATCACACTCCCCCAATATCACACTCCCCCAATATCACACTCCCCCAATATCACACTCCCCCAATATCACACTCCCCCAATATCACACTCCCCAATATCACACTCCCCCAATATCACACTCCCCCAATATCACACTCCCCCAATATCATACTGCCCCAATATCACCTCTCCAATATCACCTCTTCAATATCACCCCCCAATATCACACTGCCCCATATCACACTCCCCCAATATCACACAACCCCAATATCACACTCACCCAATATCACACTCCCCCAATAGCACCCCCCAATATCACACTCCTCCAATATCACACTCCTCCAATATCACACTCCTCCAATATCACACTGCCCAAATAGCACACTCCCCCAATATCACACTGCCTAAATACCACACCCCCAGTATCACCCCCCCAATATCACCCCCAATATCACACTCCTCCAATATCACTCCCCCAATATCACACTCCTCCAATATCACACTCCCCCAATATCACACTCCCCCAATATCACCCCCCCCATATCACCACCCGAATATCACACTTCCCCAATATCTCCCTCCCCCAATTTCACTCTCCCCAATATCACACTGGACCAATATCACACTCCTCCAATATCACACTCCCCCAATATCACCCTCCCCAATATCCCCCCCAATATCACACTCCCCAATATCATACTGCCCCAATATCACACTCCCCCAATATCACCTCTCCAATATCACCCCCTCAATATCACCCCCCAATATCACACTCCTCCAATATCACACGCCCCAATATCACACTCCCCCAATATCACCCCCCCAATATCGCATTGCCCCAATACACCCCCCCAATATCACCCCCACAATATCACACTCCCCCAATATCACCCCCCCAATATCACACTCCCCCAATATCACCCTCCCCAATATCACACTCCCTCAATATCACACTCCCCCAATATCACCCTCCCCCAATATCCCCCCAATATCACACTCCCCAATATCATACTGCCCCAATATCACACTCCCCCAATATCACCCTCTCCAATATCACCCCCTCAATATCACCCCCAATATCACACTGCCCCATATCACACTCCCCCAATATCACACTCCCCCAATATCACACTCCCCCAATATCACACTCCCCCAATATCACACTCCCCCAATATCACACTCCCCCAATATCACACTCCCCCAATATCACACTCCCCCAATATCACATTGCCCAAATATCACACTCCCCCACTATCACGCACCCCCAATATCACACTCCCATATCAGCCCCCCAAAATCACACTCCCGCAATATTAAACGCCAATATTCCCCCAAATCTCACCCCAATATCACACCCCCTACATCACACCCCCAATATCACATCCCCATATCATCCCCCAATATCGCACCCCTTATATCGCACCCAAATATCACACTTCCCCAATATCAAACACAAATATCATGCCAAATCCCACCCCCCAATATTGCCCCGCAATATCACTCTCCCATTTCATACCCACAATATCAGACCCCAAATATCACACCTCCAGTATCACGTTCCCCTATTATCCCAACATCATCCCAAATCTCACCCCCCCAACATCACACCACAAATATTACATCCCCAAAATCGCCCTGCAAGATCACACTCGAATATCAACCTGCATTATTACTTCCCAATAACACTCCCCCAAAATCACACCCTACAATATGAATCATAAATTGGGCACAGTGCTCAATGCGTGGTCTAACGGAGGGATATGGGGACTTGAACTGTGCACAGTTCTCCAAGCATGCTCTCACTGAGGGATATAGGGATGGGATCTGTGCACAGTGCCACATTTGGTGTAACAAAGGGATATGGACAGCAGAGCAATGCATAGTGCTCCAAGTGGTCTAATCGAGGGATAGGGAGACCTCGGGCGGGATTCTCCAACCCCCCGCCGGGTCAGAGAATCCCCGGGGGGCGGCGCGAATACCGCCCTGCCGCCCCTAGCCGGCGCGAATTCCGCTCCGCCGGCGCCGTTTTCGGGTGGGGACGGGGTTCAGGCCACGCCAGTCGGTGGCCGTTGGCAGCGGTCCCCCTGGCAATTCTCCAGTCCGCGATGGGCCAAGCGGCTGTCCGTTTTTGGCCAGTCCCGCCGGCATGGATTAGACATGGTCCCACACGGCGGGACCTGGCAGGTAAGTCGGCTGGGGCAGACCTCGGGGGCTGGGGGGGGGTCCGACCCTGGGGGGGCACGGTGGCCTGGCCCACGATCAGGGCCCACCGATCTGCGGGCGGGCCAGTGCCGTGGGGGCACTTCTTTCTTCTGCGCCGGCCGCTTTCGGGCTCCACCATGGCCGGCGCGGAGAAGAGGGCGCATACTCCAAAATACGCCGCCCGGTTTGCGCCCGCACGGAACCATGCCGGCGGTTCCGCACATGCGCGAGAGAACGCCGGCCCTTTGGCGCATGTGCGAACTTTGGCGCCGGCTGGAGCGCCGCCAACCCCTCCGCCGTCCACCTAGCCCCCGAGACAGGTGAGAATTCCTCACCTTGGGGGCTGTTGACGCCGGAGTGGTTAGCGCCGGTTTTCCCGCCGGCAGAGGACGTATCCCCGGAAAGGAGAATCCCGGCACAATGAGCTGTGCACAATGCTCCAAGCGTGGTCCAACAATCATTGATTACATGCTTAATATTTACAATTTGACAATAAAATGTTCAATACACTCACTCTCCACTTTCACCAGAATCAGCACCTCTCGCGCTGTCAGAATTTCAGAGGCATAAAGTGCAGGGAACATTGTCAAATGTTTCACCATCCCATTCAAATCACACACATCAACTTCATCTGAAAGAGAGAAACTTGGTTACAGAAAGACAAAATCTCCCTCTACATTGTCCCGATCAAACCTTCCCAGGACAGGTACAGCACGGGGTTAGATACAGAGTAATGCTCCCTCTACACTGTCCCCATCAAACTCTCCCAGGACAGGTACAGCACGGTGTTAGATACAGAGTAAAGCTCCCTCTACACTGTCCTCATCAAACACTCCCAGGACAGGTACAGCACGGGGTTAGATACAGAGTAAATCTCCCTCTACACTGTCCCCATCAAACACTCCCAGGACTGGTACAGCACGGGGTTAGATACAGGGTAAAGCTCCCTCTATACTGTCCCCAGCAAACACTCCCAGGACAGGTACAGCACGGGGTTAGATACAGAGTAAATCTCCCTCTACACTGTCACCATCAAACACTCACTGGACAGGTACAGAGCGGGGTTAGACACAGAGTAAAGCTCCCACTACACTGTCCCCATCAAACACTCCCAGGACAGGTACAGCACGGGGTTAGATACAGAGTAAAGCTCCCTCTACACTGTCCCCATCAAACACTCCCAGGACAGGCACAGCATGGGGTTAGAGACAGGGTAAAGCTCCCTCTATACTGTCCCCAGCAAACACTCCCAGGACAGGTACAGCACGGGGTTAGATACAGTGTAATGTTCCCTCTACACTGTCCCCATCAAACACTCCCAGGACAGGTACAGCACGGGGTTAGATACAGAGTAAAGCTCCCTCTACACTGTCCCCATCAAACACTCCCAGGACAGGTACAGCACGGGGTTAGATACGGAGTAAAGCTCCCTCTACACTGTCCCCATCAAACACTCCCAGGACAGGTACAGCACGGGGTTAGATACAGAGTAAAGCTCCCTCTACACTGTCCCCATCAAACACTCCCAGGACAGGTACAGCACGGGGTTAGTTACGGAGTAAAGCTCCCTCTACACTGTCCCCATCAAACACTCCCAGGGCAGGTACAGCACAGGGTTAGATACAGAGTAAAACTCCCTCTACACTGTCCCCATCAAACACTCCCAGGACAGGTACAGCACGGGGTTAGATACAGAGTAAAACTCCTTCTACACTGTCCCCATCAAACACTCCCAGGACAGGTACAGCACAGGGTTAGATACAGAGTAAAGCTCCTTCTCCACTGTCCCCATCAAACACTCCCAGGACAGGTACAGCACAGGGTTAGATACAGAGTAAAACTCCCTCTACACTGTCCCCATCAAACACTCCCAAGACAGGTACAGCACGGGGTTAGATACAGAGTAAAGCTCCCTCTACACTGTCCCCATCAAACACTCCCAGCACAGGTACAGCACGGGGTTAGATACAGAGTAAAGCTCCCTCTACACTGTCCCCATCAAACACTCCCAGGACAGGTACAGCACGGGGTTAGATACAGAGTAAAGCTCCCTCTACACTGTCCCCATCAAACACTCCCAGGACAGGTACAGCACGGGATTAGATACAGAATAAAGCTCCCTCCACACTGACCCATCAAACACTCCCAGGACAGGTACAGCACGGGGTTAGATACAGAGTAAATCTCCCTCTACACTGTCCCCATCAAACTCTCGCAGGACAGGTACAGCACGGGATTAGATACAGAATAAAGCTCCCTCCACACTGACCCATCAAACACTCCCAGGACAGGTACAGCACGGGGTTGGATACAGAGTAAAGCTCCCTCCACACTGACCCATCAAACACTCCCAGGACAGGTACAGCACGGGGTTAGATACAGAGTAAAGCTCCCTCCACACTGACCCATCAAACACTCCCAGGACAGGTACAGCACGGGGTTAGATACAGAGTAAAGCTCCCTCCACACTGACCCATCAAACACTCCCAGGACAGGTACAGCACGGGGTTAGATACAGAGTAAAGCTCCTTCTACCTTCAGGGCTGCAGCGGCATTGGGACCTAATGTATTCCAGTAACACCTGGATGCGACATTGTATGTTCAAGAGGGCGGACTCATCGTCTGGAATCAGAAGTGGGAAATTGTCAGCAATTTTGATAACTTACTGCACGTTGAAACTGAATTTTATAATTTATAATAATCTTTATCAGGGTCACAAGTAGGCTTACATTAACACTGCAATGAAGTTACTGGGAAAGCCCCTAGTCGCCACACTCCGGCGCTTGTTCGGATACACAGTGGGAGAATTCAGAATGTCCAATTCACCCAACAAGCACGTCTTTCGGGACTGTGGGAGGAAACCGGAGCACCCGGAGGAAACCCACACAGACACGGGGAGATCGTGTAGACCCCACACAGACAGTGATCCAGGCTGGGAATCAAACCTGGGACCCTGGAGCTGTGAAGCAACAGTGCTAACCACTGTGCTACCGTGCTGCCCACAGGAAGATCCTGAGAAATAGACTGAAGCCCACTCACCACCATACTTCAGCACCACAAACATTTGGGTCAGCCTGCCACATTCGCTGCACAAGCGGCGATTGAAACTTGCCAGCACTTTGTCCTCTGACCTTTAACCCCACCGCTCCCACCTTCACGATGTTGGCTCGCCCCCGCCGACCCCAAAACGCAGAGCAACTGAATCTGAGGAGAAATCCTGGGGAATGGAAGACTTTAAAGCTCAGGCGTACAGCTCCTAGCCTTCTCTTTGTCCCCCTCCCCTTGGCAACCACACGGTCACCACAACAACTCTGAGGCTTTGCAAACCTTCCTGCCGGCCTGCAGTCATTGCCGGGGAAGCAAGAAGCCCACCCCCACTTCAATCCTTCCCTTCAATTCGCTCAAAGAGATAGAACATAATCCCTTGTCTTTGAAATCCCACCTTGCAAACCATTCTGCCCTATCTCAGTAACCTCCTCCAGCTCCTACAACCCTCCCTATCTCTGTAACCTCCTCCAGCTCCTACAACCCTCCCTATCCCTGTAACCACCTCCAGCTCCTACAACCCTCCCTATCTCTGTAACCTCCTCCAGCTCCTACAACCCTCCCTATCTCTGTAACCTCCTCCAGCCCCTACAACTCTCCCTATCTCTGTAACCTCCTCCAGCCCCTACAACCTTCCCTATCTCTGCAGCCACCTCCAACCTCTACAACCTTTCCTATCTAACCTCCTCCAGCCCTACAACCCTCCCTATCTCTGTAACCACCTCCAGCCCAACTCTCCCTATCTCTGTAACCTCCCTCAGTCCCTACAACCCTCCCTATCTCTGTAACCTCCTCCAGCCCCTACAACCCTCCCTATCTCTGCAACCATCTCCAACCTCGACAACCCTACCTATCTCTGCAACCACCTCCAACCTCTACAACCTTTCCTAACCTCCTCCAGCCCTACAACCCTCCCTATCTCTGTAACCACCTCCAGCCCCTACAACCCTCCATATCTCTGTAACCTCCTCCAGCCCCTACAACCCTCCCTGTCTCTGCAACCTCCTCCACACCCTACAACCCTCCCTATCTCTGTAAATCTCCTCCAGCCCCGACAATCCTCCCTATCTCTGTAACCTCCTCCAGCCCCTACAACCCTCTCTATCTGTGTAGCCTCCTCCAGCCCTTACAACCCTCCCTATCTCTGTAACCTCCTCCAGCCCCTACAACCCTATCTCTGTAACCTCCTCCAGCCCCTACAAACCTCCCTATCTCTGTAACCTCCTCCAGCCCCTACAACCCTCTCTATCTCTGTAATCTCCTCCAGCCCGTACAACCCTCCCTATCTCTGTAATCTCCTCCAGCCCCTACAACCCTATCTCTGTAACCTCCTCCAGCCCCGACAACCCTATCTCTGTAACCTCCTCCAGCCCCTACAAACCTCCCTATCTCTGTAACCTCCTCCAACCCCTACAACACTCCCTATCTCTGTAACCTCCTCCAGCCCGTACAACCCTCCCTATCTCTGTAACCTCCTCCAGCCCCTACAACCTTCCCTATCTCTGCAACCACCTCCAACCTCTACAACCCTACCTATCTCTGCAGCCACCTCCAACCTCTACAACCTTTCCTATCTAACCTCCTCCAGCCCTACAACCCTCCCTATCTCTGTAACCACCTCCAGCCCAACTCTCCCTATCTCTGTAACCTCCCTTAGTCCCTACAACCCTCCCTATCTCTGCAACCTCCTCCAGCCCCTACAACCCTCCCTATCTCTGCAACCATCTCCAACCTCGACAACCCTACCTATCTCTGCAACCACCTCCAACCTCTACAACCTTTCCTAACCTCCTCCAGCCCTACAACCCTCCCTATCTCTGTAACCTCCTCCAGCCCCTACAACCCTCTCTATCTGTGTAACCTCCTCCAACCCCTACAACCCTCCCAATCTCTGTAACCTCCTCCAGCCCCTACAACCCTCCCTATCTCTGTAACCTCCTCCAGCTCCTACAACCCTCCCTATCTCTGCAACCTCCTCCAGCCCCTACAACCCTCCCTATCTCTGCAACCATCTCCAACCTCGACAACCCTACCTATCTCTGCAACCACCTCCAACATCTACAACCTTTCCTAACCTCCTCCAGCCCTACAACCCTCCCTATCTCTGTAACCACCTCCAGCCCCTACAACCCTCCATATCTCTGTAACCTCCTCCAGCCCCTACAACCCTCCCTGTCTCTGCAACCTCCTCCACACCCTACAACCCTCCCTATCTCTGTAAATCTCCTCCAGCCCCTACAATCCTCCCTATCTCTGTAACCTCCTCCAGCCCCTACAACCCTCTCTATCTGTGTAACCTCCTCCAGCCCTTACAACCCTCCCTATCTCTGTAACCTCCTCCAGCCCCTACAACCCTATCTCTGTAACCTCCTCCAGCCCCTACAAACCTCCCTATCTCTGTAACCTCCTCCAACCCCTACAACCCTCCCAATCTCTGTAACCTCCTCCAGCCCCTACAACCCTCCCTATCTCTGTAACCTCCTCCAGCTCCTACAACCCTCCCTATCTCTGTAACCTCCTCCAGCTCCTACAACCCTCCCTATCTCTGTAACCTCCTCCAGTCCCTGCAACCTTCCCTATCTCTGTAACCTCCTCCAGTCCCTACAACTCTCCCTATCTCTGTAACCTCCTCCAGTCCCTGCAACCCTCCCTATCTCTGTAACCTCCTCCAGTCCAGATAACCCTCCCTATCTCTGTAACCTCCTCCAGTCCCTACAACTCTCCCTATCTCTGTAACCTCCTCCAGTCCCTACAACTCTCCCTATCCCTGTAACCTCCCCCAGTCCAGATAACCCTCCCTATCTCTGTAACCTCCTCCAGTCCCTGCAACCCTCCCTATCTCTGTAACCTCCTCCAGTCCCTACAACCCTCCCTATCTCTGTAACCTCCTCCAGCCCCTACAACCCTCCCTATCTCTGCTCGGGAGGCCAGCACGGCACTGGAGAGCACACGCAGCTCCAGCTGCCGATACAGGCGCCAGCACGGGCGCCGCAGGTCCGCGCATGCGCGTGGGTTACCGTCTCCGCACCGGTCCCCGTGCAACATGGCGGAGCACTACAGGGGCCCGGCACAGAAGTACTTAGCCCCCCCCCCCCACCCCGCAATTAGCCCGACCGCCGATCGGTAGGCCCCGATCGTGGGCCAGGCCACCCTGGAGGCCCCCCCTCGGGGTCAGATCCCCCCTCCCCCTGTTGCTGTTTCGGTCCGAACAGCGTCGCCAACACTGTGGGTATTTCTATTTATGTCGGTGAGCCACAAGCCTTCCCTTATATCGATCAAATGACCACACAACCAGTTAGTTAGTTCAAAAGATAATTTATTTACATACACAAGAGTTATCTCAACATGCAAACACAATATCTACTCCGAGTTAAACTACACCTATCAGCTACAATAACCTATAGTTAACTTCAGGGCAACCGGCACTGTGCAAATGGATAAAGGCCTTTCTCTGGATTTTACTTGGCTGGTTTGAAGAAAGTGGCTCTGTCTCTGCTGGGCTCAGCCATCAGGTAGCGATCGTTGGTCTTGAACTTAGCTGGCTGTTCCTGCTGCAATTGGGCTGGCACAGGCCTGATCCAAGAGAGACAGAACACATGGCTGTGCCCTCTTTCATCCCCCTGGGGTTTCGCGCTCTTTGGGGCGGTCCTTAACCTTGGACCCAATAGTTCGACAGGGTTCTGATCACTGCCTTCGATTTCGGCCAATAAAGGGGCGGGTGCCTTGGTAGCTGGGCGGGTCCTTAGCGGTCATTGACCTTGGCGGTTGAGCTTTCTGAGTAAGGGGATTGGCGCCGATCAGTCTGTGGCTGTACCGGTTGCTTGATTGGAGTTCGATTGTCCTGGGAAAATGGGCCATTAAAATGCAAACGAGCGGGGGTTTCGATCGGGTCTGGTTACCTGTGTTTCAGATACACATAGGCTGTGTATCTGTCTGAGTCCTGGGTTGGACATAAATCCCATGGTCCTTTGCAGGTGGCTACCTTAGATGGCTACACCCCCCACCAGGACGGCCCCCGCAGCCAGAATGCCGAGGTCCTGCCGGGTAGGACCACAGGCGAATGATGCCGGCGGGATTCGGCCGGTATTCGGCTCGTCGAGCGCAGAAAATCGGCAGAGCGTCCCCTGACCGGCTCCGAAGAATCGGCGGCTGGCACCGCGGGACCCCCCCACCCCCGGAGATTCTCCGACCCGGCGCAGGATCAGAGAATCCCGCCCCTGATCTCTGTAACCTTCTATATCCCCTGCAACCCTCCCTATCTCTGTAACCTCCCCCAGTCCAGATAACCCTCCCTATCCCTGTAACCTCCTCCAGTCCAGATAACCCTCCCTATCTCTGTAACCTCCTCCAGTCCCTACAATCCTCCCTATCTCTGTAACCTCCTCCAGCCCCTACAACCCTCCCTATCCCTGTAACCTCCTCCAGTCCAGATAACCCTCCCTATCTCTGTAACCTCCTCCAGCCCCTGCAACCCTCCCTATCCCTGTAACCTCCCCCAGTCCAGATAACCCTCCCTATCTCTGTAACCTCCTCCAGCCCCTACAACCCTCCCTATCTCTGTAACCTCCCCAGTCCAGATAACCCTCCCTATCTCTGTAACCTCCTCCAGCTCCTACAACCCTCCCTATCTCTGTAACCTCCTCCAGTCCCTACAACCCTCCTTATCTCTGTAACCTCCTCCAGCCCCAACAACCCTCCCTATCTCTGTAACCTCCTCCAGCCCCTGCAACCCTCCCTATCTCTGTAACCTCCTCCAGTCCCTACAGCCCTCATTATCTTTGTAACATCCACCACCCCCACAACTATCTCTATCTTTATCACCTTCTACAACCCTCCCTATATCTGTAACCACCCCCACGCCTACAACCCTCTCTATCTCTGTAACCTCCTCCACCCCTAGAACCGTCTCTGTCTCTATCACCTATAATCCTCCCTTTCTCTGTAAACTCTCCCAGTCCCTCCAACACAGCCCCCCCCCCCCCCCCGCGTCTCTGTCACAAGGGTTTGTTGAGCTGAGGATGAGCTAAGGCAGGTGAATTCTGGTATATCAGAGGTGGCAAGTGACTATCTTAGCAGGGACATGAATATACATACATAGATGCATAGAAGATAGGAGCAGGAGGAGGCCTTTTGGTCTTCGAGCCTGCTCCACCATTCATCACGATCATGGCCGATCATCCAACTCAATAGCCCAATCCTGCTTTCTCCCCATAGCCTTTGATCCCATTCTCCCCAAGTGCTGTATCCAGCCGCCTGTGATGTTGGACACTCAGTTGAGCATCAAATTTGCCACCAAATTTGGCTCCTGCTCCACAGTTGGTACCTCTTGCCTGAGGCTGGTTGCTTATTAGGCCTGTCTTTTGTCCTTGGGTTTAGACCTCTCATCCCTATTGCTGCTTCTAACCCCAGTGTCAGCTTAGCGCCAACCCATGCCATCATGCTTTGCCCAACACACATGCCAACACACTCAATATCTACCAGCGGCAGATCTGTTCAGCAATGTTCAGATCAAATAAAATCAAATTTGAAGTATATTTGATATTCTATTATGTATAATAACTGCCACTGATAAAACCCATTCCATACATTTACTCCCTCATAAAAACAATGATTTTCATTTATATCCCCACAACAATGGTAGCTGATCCCTTAATTGCATCTTGGAGCTGTCAATCAAAGTGTGGACATCTAACTCCCCGACAATGTGATAAGGGTACCGTCTACTTCTGCTTTCAACGTGTTCAGAAGTATCACATTGAGAGGCCTGGACAGAACCTCTTCCCACTTGTGGAATGATCGAGAACAAGAGGTGCGGAATTATGATAATTAGCAAAAGAAGTAAGAGCAAAGGTGAACGTTTATCGAACCGCTAGTTTGGAAAGCAAATGGAACGTTGGCCTTCATTTCAAAGGGAATTGAGTATCAAAATAGGAATATTTAATGATTTAATTTAGGAGGGGTTATTGGGTTACGGGGCTAGGGTGGAAGTGAGGGCTTAAGTGGGTCGGTGCAGACTCGATGGGCCGAATGGCCTCCTTCTGCACTGTATGTTCTATGTAATAAAGGCGAAGGGAGTCGGACAAGGAACATAAAGACATTTAATTATAATACGTACTATTAACGATGGGACCCAGTTAGACTGCACCTTGTCCTCTCTCTCTCTGTTGGTCGGTTCCTATCAGGCTATTGCCCTTGTAAACACATGGGGGTAGTTAGTGGGGGAGCTCATACTCCTCGAGTCACACAAGGAAAGCAATCATCCCAGCCCTGTGTTTTCCATGCAGATTATTACAGGAAGTCTTGCTAAAACTGTACAAGGCACTAGTCAGACCAGTGATTTTCAAACCCGGGGTCGCGACCCGCGGGTGGGTCGCAGACAGGTGTCGGGGGTATCACGGGTCCATGCGTTGTGGCGTTCCCGATCATGGGAAGTAATGCCCAACGGCGCAACCGGCTTTTAAAAGTGCCGTCCGCGACCGCCTTTCAGAATGCCGGCATTCCGCGCATGCGTGCCCCCTCAGCAGTGCACAGGCCCGGATCCCAGTGAGGAAGAACGGCTCCTCCTAACGTTAGCGCGCTGACCAAGGTGCATATCGTTTTTTAAATCGCTGGAGTCTCCCTGCCTGGAGTGGTGGCAGAGAGCAGGCCAAGCTGACATCGCCTGTTCTGGGCGCGAGAGAGATACCTCCATTTTGTAGCTGCCAACAGGGCTGGTGTGAACTCCAGGGCCTCTGGTGGACAACCCATGAAGAAGCAGCTGAAAACAGGAACAGAGCAGCATAAAGGTGATTAATTGAGGTGTGGGTTATTAATTGTGCCGCTGCAAATCAGGATGCAAAGTGTGTTGTATGGAGGGACGCGCTAGCAAATGAAAGTTTAAAACCCTCAAAACCTCAAAGACAGAGGAAGTTAAACGGATGCAGTGAGATCTTAACGCACCAGCTGAAGTCACTATCAGAAATGTAACATTGAATAACAAAGCAAATGAGAACGTGGGGACCAAGCAGGCTCACCTGTCACATTAAAGGTAAGTGAAAATTGTGGGTCACGAAGGACGGCCAGGTGGTAAAAATGGGTCCCAGGCAAAAAAAGGTTTGAGAAACACTGGGCGGGATTCTGCGACCCCCCGCCCGGGCCGGAGATACCCCGGGGGGTGGCGTGAATCCCGCCCCGCCGCCGGCTGCTGGATTCTCCAACGCCGCTTTTTTTGGCGGGGGCGGGAATCGCGTCGCGCCGGTCGGGGGCGGTTGGCAGTGGCCCCCGGGCGATTCTCTGCCCCGTGATGGGCCGCGTGGCCGCCCGTTTTCGGCCAGTCCCGCCGGCGTATATTACACCAGGTCCGTACCGGCGGGACCTGGCTCTGCGGGCGGCCCTTAGGCGCCGGTTGGCACGCCACCAAGCCCTTCGCCGCCGGCCGGCCTAGCCCCTGAAGGTGCGGAGGATTCACGCCACTCCTCGGCGCCAGTACAGCCCGCCCCGCCGGATAGCGGAGAATCACGCCCACTGAGTTAGACCACACATGGAATACTGTGAATAGCTATGGTCCCTTTATTCAAAGAAAGATATACTGGCATTGGAGGCAGTCCAGAGAACGTTCACTCGGTTGATCACGGGTATGGAGGGATTTTCTTCTGAGGAGAGGTTGAGTAGGTTGGGCCTGTACTCAGTAGAATGGGAGGTAATCTTATTGAGACATACAGGATTCTCAGGGTCTTGACAGGGTAGATACTGAGAAGTTGTTTCCTCTTGTGGGAGAGTCTAAGACCAGAAGGAATGATCTCAGAGTAAGGGGGTCACCCAGTTAACACAGAGATGAGGAGGAATTTCTTCTCTCAGAGGGGAGTGAATCTGTGGAATTCTTTACCCCAGAGAGCTGTGGAGGTTGGGGCGTTAAGTATGTTCAAGGCACTTCTGGTGACGGGGGGGCGGGAGGCAGCCGCACACTGGAGGGCTCCCGCTCGGGAATAAAATTTCCGGGGTTTAACGCCCGGTACCAGGAGCAACGGAGGCTGAAAAAGCTGTAAGAAGGCACAGGGAGGAGAAATGTCCAAGTTTAGGAGAAAAACGGCCGTGAAAAAAGGGGTTAATGAAAGTCCGCCAGTGAGTGGAAAAGTCAGCGCAGGAACTGCAAGGAAAGCGGAGGCTGGGACACCAGGGGAGGCTGCATCGCTCACAGCAGAAGAAATGACCAAGGTGATGGCCGTGGAACTTGAAAAACAGTTCACAAAGCACATGGAAGCGATGAAGAAGGAGATGGGGGCGGTATTGAAAGTGCTGGTGGAGGAGGCGATTGCCCCGGTGAGGGCAGCGGTATCAAGCGCAGCGGCGGAGCTGCGGGAGCAGGGTGAGACACTGAAGGAAGTGGAAGAGGCCCTAGCGTAACACAGTGATCAACTCACCTCGATGGGAAAGGAGTTGTGGAGGGTGATAGAGACCAACAAGGGTCTGCGAGCCAAAATGGAAGACCTGGAAAACAGATCCGGGCGACACAATCTGAGGATCGTGGGTCTGCCCGAAGGGGTGGAAGGCCCGAGGCCGTCGGAGTATTTTGCCATGATGTTGGCGAAGCTATTGGGGGAGGGGGACGATCCCTCTCGATACGAACTGGATCGGGCTCATCGGTCGTGGAGGCCTGTACCAAAGGCGAGTGAGTCGCCAAGAGTAGTAACTGTGTGTTTCCATCGGTACAGTGTGAAGGAGGAGGTCCTGTCCTGGGCAACGGAGTAGCGGGTGGTGCAGTGGGCTGGAGCACGCAAATACCAGGACTTTACGGTGGAGCTGGCGAGGAGGCGGGCTGCCTTCAGCCGGGTGAAGAAGGCACTGTACATCAGCAAGGTGCAGTGCGGCATTGTATATCCAGCTAAGTTGAGGGTGACCTACAAATCCAAGGACTTTTATTGCGAAGGCAGAAGGACTGTGGCAGAATTGCGAAATGGGACTGAGAGCGGGTCTTGTACCGATGTAGTCTCATGTAACTTTATTTTTTCACGTGTTGGTGTATGTACTAAAAGAGTCGACGCTGTATATTTGGACAAGGGAAGAGTTGGGACTTTCATTTGCAATGATGGTTCTTTGGGGTTTGGGTGTGTATGCAGGGGTTGTGTGCTGAAGGGGATTTATTGGTTTTCCTGGGACCGGTTAAGGGGGAAGGAGACCCGGGCGGGGGCCTCCACGCTGGCCGGTTTAAGCCGGCCAGTGAACGGGAGTGAGGTGGGGGGGGAAGGGCTGCGGCCATCGGAGCCGGACAGAACAGGGTCCGAGTGGACTAGCCGGGGTGGAAAGTTGTGGGAAGGAACCGAGGTTGGGGGGAGGAGTTTACAAGAAGAAGTGGAGGGGAGGAGTATGGGAGGGGGGGGGGTTGGGGGGTCAGCAATTCATGGGTGTCATTCACGGTACTCTTTCGGGGATTGGATGGCGTTGAATATTAGGGGGGGTTGGGGGGGGGGGGGGTGTGGACTGTATATGTAAATGGCGACCACAGGCGATTCCTGATTCCTTTTTCTTTTTTCCTATTTTCTCTCCTTGGGAGGGTTTGTTTTATTTAATGCTTATATTGTCAGGTGGGTCTTTGTTTGGGGGGTGGTGGGAGGATGGGATCGTTGTTGTTGGTAGGGGGATTGACATTGTATTCGTTACCGTTCACTGTTTGTTGGTGGGGTGTAAATTTTGAAGAAAAAGTGAAAATGGAGAATAAAAATATATTTTTAAAAAAGTATGTTCAAGGCTGAGATCGATTTTCAATCAGTAAAAGGGAATCAAGGATTTGGGGGACAAGGCGGGAAAGGGGAGTTGAGGATTATCATTTCAGGTCAGACATGATCTCATTGAATGGTGGAGCAGACTAGATGGGCCGAACGGCCTACTTCTGCTCCTATTTCTTAAGGCCTCGGATGGGGTATTGTGTCCAGTTCTGGGCACCACATTTTTGGAAAGATGCGAAGGCATTGGAGAGAGTGTGGAAAAGATTCACAAGAATGGCTCCTGGGATGAGGAACTTCAGTTGTGAAGATAGAATGGAGCAGCTGGGACTATTTTCCTTGGAGAAGACTGAGAGGAGATCTGATAAGAGGTATCTGACATGGAACCTGATTGGTGAGGACCAAAGGACCGAGGTTGTTGGGGGGGGGGATGAAAGCAGATTTCGGGGAGGGTATGAGTGCCCTCCCCCAGTCTGGGCGTGACAGTGCAATCCAGCCAATCTGACACCCATTAGCTTCCTTCGAGCAGAGTGGTGGAGGTTGTTGCGGATAGTCTTATCAAGTGGCACTTACTCAGGAATAACTTACTCACTGGCGCTCATTTTGAGTTCCACCAGGACCATTCAGCTCCTGACCTCATTACAGCCTTGGGCAAGTGAACTGAACACCAGGTGAGTGTGACTGCTCTTGACAGTATGACAACATTTGACCAAGGTAGCACAGTGGTTAGCACAGTTGCTTCACAGCTCCAGGGTCCCAGGTTCGATTCCCGGCTTGGGTCACTGTCTGTGTGGAGTCTACACATTCTCCCCGTGTCTGCGTGGGGTTTCCTCCGGGTGCTCCGGTTTCCTCCCACAGTCGAAAGTTGTGCATCTTAGGTGGATTGGCCATGATAAATTACCCTTAAGTGTCCAAAATGGTTGGGTGGGGTTGCTGGGTTATGGGGATGGTGTGGAAAGTTGGGCTTGGATAGGGTGCTCTTTCCAAGGGCAGGTGCAGACTCGATGGGCCAAAGGCCTCCTTCTGCACTGTAAATTCTATGATTCGATGGCATGAAGGTCTAAGCTGGCCTAGGTTTTAGATTTTATTTCAGTGGGCTTGCTTGATTTGACTATTTCATTCCAAAAAAGGGCGCAACTTCACAAGGGGCGCAGGAGTAGGGGGACCTGCGTGTACATGTGCATTAATCACTGAAGGCAGCAGGACATGTTGAGAGTGCGGTTAATAGGACATATACAGTATCCTAGGCTTTATTAGTAGGGGCATTGAGTACGAGAGAAGGAGCTGATGTTGGACTTATATAAGGCACTAATTAGACCTCAGCCGGAGTGCTGTGTCCAGTTCTGAGCACCACATTTTAGGAAAGATGTGATGGTGTTGGAGCGAGTGCAGAAAAGTTTCCTGCGATGAGAAACCTGTGTTGTGAAGGGTCTGGATTGCACTGCCGGAGAGTGTGGTGGAGGCAGTTCCAATCGAGAATTGAAATTCAGAGGGGACTAGTCTGTTATCTGAAAAGGAAGAATGTGAAATGAAATGAATGAAATGCAAATCGCTGATTGTCACAAGTAGGCTTCAAATGAAGTTACTGTGAAAAGCCCCTAGTTGCCACATTCCGGCGCATGTTTGGGGAGGCTGGTACGGGAATTGAACCGTTCTGCTGGCCTGCCTTGGTCTGCTTTCAAAGCCAGCGATTTAGCCCTGTGCTAAATGCAGGGTTACGAGGGAGAAGGCGGGGCAATGAAGCTCATTCGGAGAGCCTGTGCCGACATGATGGGCCGAATGGCCTCCTTCTGCACCGTAACAACTCTGCATTTCTGTGAAATGGAAATCATACGCCTGGACCAATGAGCCGGAAACAGTGCGCAGCAATAAGAAACCCTCACTGGAGGCAGCGAGGCAGCCAGACCACCCCCTCCTCACCGTGAACAGGGGGTCATCGATCCCAATGCGGCCAACTTGGTCTCTTCATTTCTAAAGTCCAGACAGGGGACAATTATTTCGACTTGGGCTGGGTGGGGAGCCGGCAAGTTTTGAATTTTCATAGTAAGAAATCTTACAACACCAGGTTAAAGTCCAGCAGGTTTGTTTAAAATCACTGCTCCTTCCTCAGGTGAATGAAGAGGTAGGTTCCAGAAACACATATACAGACAAAGTCAAAGATGCCAAACAATGCTTTGAATGTGAGCATTTGCAGGTGATTAAATCTTTACAGATCCAGAGAGAGGGGTAACCCCAGGTAAAGAGGTGTGAATTGTCTCAAGCCAGGACAGTTGGTAGGATTTCGCAGGCCAGATGGTGGGGGATGAATGTAATGCGACATGAATCTCAGGTCCCGGTTGAGGCCGCACTCATGTGTGCGGAACTTGGCTATAAGTTTCTGCTCGGCGATTCTGCGTTGTCGCGGGTCCTGAAGGCCGCCTTGGAGAACGCTTACCCGGAGATCAGAGGCTGAATGGCCTTGACTACTGAAGTGTTCCCCGACTGGAAGGGAACATTCCTGCCTGGTGATTGTTGCGCGATGTCCGTTCATTCGTTGTCGCAGCGTCTGCATGGTCTCGCCAATGTACCACGCTTCGGGACATCCTTTCCTGCAGCGTATGAGGTAGACAATGTTGGCTGAGTCGCACGAGATGTACCGCTTACCTGGTGGGTGGTGTTCTCATGTGAATGGTGGTATCCATGTCGATGATCTGGCACGTCTTGCAGAGGTGCCATGGCAGGGTTGTGTGGTGCCGTGGTCGCTGTTCTGAAGGCTGGGTAGATGACAGATTTATGTTTAAAAAAATGGGCAGAAACATGTAGTCGGTCTCCAGTGCGCGTGCGCCGGGTGAGCAGGGCAGGCGGAGGCGCTCTGAAGCCAAGCGGAAGAGAAGGGTTTGCCAGTATGTCCGCCCCTTCCGTCAACGCCGCCTGCGGAGAATGAAAGATGGCGTCCTTACGGCGGCGTCACAGAGGCCAGGGAGCGCCGGAGGTAAAATCAAAAATGGCCGCCCGTCACTTGATTCTCCTCAAAGGCCGGGAAGCCGCCGAGTATAGTCAAAGATGGCCACCTCCCAATTGGACTCAATAAACCGGGGGGGGGGGGGGGGTAACGGAGTGGTGACGTCATCTAAAAGCAACGATCAGAGTATCAAAGATGGCGCTGCTGCTAAGGTCAGTGAGATGTGGATGTCTATAAACTCACTAATCCAACATTTTATTGGAACAGGTTTCTTGGACTTCCTTCTTTATGGGTGAATTTAATCCCACCAAGGAGGGCAAATCATTTAGCGAAGGGCTGTAAGGGTGTGTGCATGTGTTAATATTGGCCAGTGAGACGTTTATAAGGGATTTATTTCAAGGGAAAGTTGGAGATGAATGACAGGCAAGGAAAAATATCTCCCAAACCCTCGCTTGACCTTTTCGTATTGCTGAATAAAAACTTTTTATCTGAACTCACCTGAGGAAGGAGCAGTGCTCCGAAAGCTAGTGATTTGAAACAAACCTGTTGGACTTTAACCTGGTGGTGTAAGACTTCGTACTGTGCTCACCCCAGTCCAACGCCGGCGTCATGTAAAGGGAAATAACAATATACACTTCATGGGAAGAGAGGGCGGATTGGTTGGCATATGCACTCTGACTGGCAGACACATTGCCATGGGGAATGCATCAGTTGATGGTGACCTGACAGTTAACTGCCAAGCATTACTTGAAAGTTAAACCAGTCAGCTTGACTCTGGCCAAGGCATCGCCCTAAGGCATGAACCAGTGAATGGCTGTCAGTTATTTTTTTTCACTGAAACATGGGCAATCTGTGTACATGTTCTTTCTGTTGGCAAAGAATAGAGCTCTCTGTGTTAATATATGTAGCTTCCATAATAGGCTATTGCAGCACACTGCGAGCCCAACTGACCACCTTATTTGGCTATCAGCATAATTCTTAGCACACTGAGGATTATTAGCAAATGTTGTCCTATCACGGAATCACTACCAATGTTAGACGCAGTCTCTTAAGTTTTGTAAGCCTGACCATACCGTGTGTAACCATATGAACACAGAACATAGAACATACAGGGCAGAAGGAGGCCATTTGGCCCATAAAGTCTGCACTGACCCATTTAAGCCTCATTACCCAATAACCCCTCCTAACCTTTTTGGTCACTAAAGGCAATTTATCATGGCCAATCCACCTAACGTGCATGCCTTTGGACTGTGGGATAAAACCAGAGCACCCGGAGGAATCCCACGCAGACACAGGGAGAACATGCAGACTCCGCACAGACAGTAACCCAGCAGGGAATCGAACCTGGGACCCTCGTGCTGTGAAGCCACAGTGCTATCCACTTGTGCTACTGTGCTGCCCACTGGTTGCATGACTGTTGAATCCAATACCCTTCATCTACCTGCACTCCAGTGTAAAATGTTTTCAACTCTGCATTTCTTCGGTAAACTGTATGCTGCTGTTATGCCTTCCCCACCCGTTGGGGTCGCTGCAGTGGAAGTGAGACCTGTTTACGTAGGAATAAAAATAAGTGCTGGAAAAACTCAGCAGATCAGGCAGCGTCTTTGAAGAGAGAAACAGAGTTAAAGTTTTGAGGTTAATCTTTGGAAGTGGACGTTAAACAGGACTTCGTGAGGGGCACAGGATTTTCCTGATGAACTGGTCAGACACTGAAACAGGGTAAAAATGCTTCCAGCATTGTGTGCGAAAAGGTGAGTGGAGAGGAAATAGAACGAGCAATGTTGTTCCTGAATAACGTGGGTTCAAAGGGCCAAATGGCCGACTTCTGTGCTGTAGCAAGTGAATGATACAGTTCGACAATGTGGTACTGTCAGAGAGTTGGTGTTTAGGTAGACCCGCACTGTCAGAGACATTGCTGAGGGAGCACCGCACTGTAAGAGGGGCAACGCCGAGCGAGCGGCGCACGGTCAGAGAGTCAGCGCTGAGGGAGCGCTGCATTGTCAGAGGGACATCACTGAGGGAGCGCCCCACGGTCAGAGGGCCGGCGCTGAGGGAGTGCCGCACGGTCAGAGAGTCGACGCTGAGAGAGTGCCGCACGATCAGAGAGTCGACGCTGAGAGAGCGCCGCACTGTCAGAGAGTCGACGCTGAGAGAGTGCCGCACGATCAGAGATTCGACGCTGAGAGAGCGCCGCACTGTCAGAAAGTCGACGCTGAGAGAGCGCCGCACTGTCAGAAAGTCGACGCTGAGAGAGTGCCGCACTGTCAGAGGGACATCACTGAGGGAACGCCGCTCTGTCAGAGGGACATCACTGAGGGAGCGCCGCACTGTCAGAAAGTCGACGCTGAGAGAGTGCCGCACTGTCAGAGGGACATCACTGAGGGAACGCCGCACTGTCAGAGGGACATCACTGAGAGAGCGTCGCACTGTCAGAAAGTCGACGCTGAGAGAGCGCCGCTCTGTCAGAGGGACATCACTGAGGGAACGCCGCACTGTCAGAGGGACATCACTGAGAGAGCGTCGCACTGTCAGAAAGTCGACGCTGAGAGAGCGCCGCTCTGTCAGAGGGACATCACTGAGGGAACGCCGCACTGTCAGAGGGACATCACTGAGAGAGCGTCGCACTGTCAGAGAGTCGACGCTGAGGGAGCGCCGCTCTGTCAGAGGGACATCACTGAGGGAGCGCCGCACTGTCAGAGGAGGGGATGCCGCATTATCTCAGGGGGACCAAACTGTCGAGGAGTCCGTTGCCGAGGGGGAGCCGCGCTGTCTCTCATTGTTTATATCTGCCTCGTGTTTTCTTTGTATATCTTTGTCCTCATGCTACTCGCTGACTATAATGAATTGTATTTACTCTCTCTCTCCCAGGGTGGCCGGACGTCAATGTTTGCGGATTCCACTTGCTCCTCTCCTTGGCGCGCGATGGTGAGTGACCCCAAGATGTTGGGGTGCATGTCAGGGGTCATGCCCGGTTGCAGTTTTCTGGCAGGTCCTCGAGGCTCTAACCCACCGGTGAGGCTCTCTCTGTGTCTCCTCCTGACTCCAGCACAACGGGCTCAGAGTGCGGATGGACTGTTGAACTGTGGCAGCCTCACAGAGCAGAGCAGGATCTCAGAGGGCCGGTTTTGTTTTGGGGGGAGGGTAAGGGCGAGGGTGAGAAGACCGGTGGTTGGGGCCAGCTGGGGAGAGTGGGAGATTCTCTCTTTATGACCTTGTTTGATCACCGGTTAAATCTGACTGTCCAGGGCTGTACCCAAGACAACCAGCGCCAAGCAGGAGATGGACAGATTCTGGGAGAAAAATGAACGATTACAACGGCCAGTGTCACCGCATATTGCCATCTACAGGTAAGGCCCAGTCTCTGTGCCCTCTTGCTATCTCTCTCTATCTGACTGCCTGCCCCCCTCCACTGCTTCCCATCCCCCCTCCCCCTCCTCTGCCTCCCCTCCCGCCTCCCTCACCACCCCCTCCCCCCTACCCCCCCACCCATTCCCGCCTCCCCTCCCCCCTCCCCCCTCCCCCTCCCGTGTCCCCACTCTCTTGATGGTTCTCTTCTTCCTCTTACTCAGTTGGTCGTTACCGATGGCAATGTCTGTGATGCATCGTGGGACGGGAGCCGCGTTAAGCACAGGTGAGAGGCAACCAGTGTTATAGCCCCCCCTTCACCATCTCCCCCCTCACCATCTCCCCCTTCACCATCTCCCCCTCACCATCCCCCCCCTCCACCATCCCCCCCCTCCACCATCCCCCCCCTCACCATCCCCCCCTCCACCATCTCCCGTTTCACCATCCCCCCGCCTCCACCATCCCCCCGTCACCACCATCCCCCCCCTCACCACCATCCCCCCGTCACCACCATCCCCCCCCTCACCACCATCCCCCCCCTCACCACCATCCCCCCCCTCACCACCATCCCCCCCCCTCACCACCATCCCCCCCCTCACCACCATCCCCCCCTCACCACCATCCCCCCCCTCACCACCATCCCCCCCCTCCACCCCCCCCCTCACCACCATCCCCCCCCTCACCACCATCCCCCCCTCACCACCATCCCCCCCTCACCACCATCCCCCCCTCCACCCCCCCGCCTCCACCACCCCCGCCTCCACCACCCCCCCCCTCACCACCATCCCCCCCCTCACCACCATCCCCCCCCTCACCACCATCCCCCCCTCACCACCATCCCCCCCCTCACCACCATCCCCCCCCTCACCACCATCCCCCCCCTCCACCCCCCCCCCGCCTCCACCATCCCCCCCCCTCACCACCATCCCCCCCTCACCACCATCCCCCCCCTCACCACCATCCCCCCCTCCACCCCCCCCCCTCACCACCATCCCCCCCTCACCACCATCCCCCCCTCACCACCATCCCCCCCCTCACCACCATCCCCCCCTCACCACCATCCCCCCCCTCACCACCATCCCCCCCTCCACCCCCCCCCTCACCACCATCCCCCCCCTCACCACCATCCCCCCCTCACCACCATCCCCCCTCCACCCCCCCCGCCTCCACCACCCCCGCCTCCACCACCCCCCCCCTCACCACCATCCCCCCCCTCACCACCATCCCCCCCTCACCACCATCCCCCCCTCACCACCATCCCCCCCCTCACCACCATCCCCCCCCTCACCACCATCCCCCCTCACCACCATCCCCCCCTCACCACCATCCCCC